>NC_091182.1:31234789-31269424 GCF_040958095.1 Procambarus clarkii
CCCACGAATAAGACCCACGAATAAGACCCACGAATAAGACCCACGAATAAGACCCACGAATAAGACCCACGAATAAGACCCACGAATAAGACCCATGAATAAGACCTAAGATGACAAGAATAAAGGGGAGGAATGAAGACGGAGAAGACACAGAGATAAGATAAGCGAGATAACAGCAGCAGCAGCGGTCCAGAAGCAACAGGAACAAGCACTATGAGGTCATTAGACCACCTCTTCCCCCCCAGGGTCGTTAGACGACCCCCCCCCCCCAGGGTTGTCAGACCACCCTGCTAGTTGACCAGGCCATCCCAACCAGGAGGCCTGGTTAGAGACCGGGCCGCTGGGGACCACTGACCCCCGAAATCAGAGGAATGTTAAATAAGACAGAACAGATATCTTTGGGAGGAAGAAACAGCAGTAGCGGCTCCGCCAGAAGCCTCAAGATAGAAAGGGGTGATGCATTTGAGGGTCGTCAACAGTCTAGCGGATCACCAAGCCAGCACACCCTGACCTGCTTGTGTGGTGATCCAGGATCCCTTATCCTGATTCCCTGAAGAGTAGACCTAAATACACACACAATACATCTAGAATGAATCATTCTACTTTGCTCTGACGAAGGCGATTTAAGCCGAAAACGCGGTTAGCATTCTCTATTTTCACATGTGGTTTTTCTGCTTTATATATATTATATATATATATATATATATATATATATATATATATATATATATATATATATATATATATATATATATATATATATAATGTTGTACCTAGTAGCCAGAACGTCGTACTCGGCCTACTATGCAAGGCCCGATTTGCCTAATAAGCCAAGTTTTCCTAAATTTATAGTTCTCATTTTTTCTGATGAAATGATAAATCTGTCCATTTCATTATTTATAAGTTAATTTGTTGAAATTTGAGTTACAACTAACGTAGATATATGACCGAACCTAACCTAACCTAACCAACCTTACCTAACCTATCTTAACCTAACCTAAACTAACACAATTAAGTCAATAATTTATGTTCCTAATATAAAATAATAATAATTCAAAACTAATTGGAAACAATTTATTGAAAATAAAGAAAATCACTCGGCCTATTAGGCAAATCGGGCCTTACAAAGTAGGCCAAGAAGATTATGATATTCTTGAGGTTATCTTGAGATGATTTCGGGGCTTAGCATCCCCGCGGCCCGGTCCTCGACCAGGCCTTCTTTTTGTTACACACCCCCCATGAAGCAGCCCGTAGCAGCTGTCTAACTCCCAGGCACCTATTTACTGCTAGGTGAACAGGCCCATCAGGGTGAAAAAAACTCTGCCCATATGTTTCCGCCTCCGCCGAGGATCGAACCCGGATTGGTAGTTTGGGAGCGATCATGCCACCTCACCCCGGGTGTCTATGCCAGGCACTGTCATCAAGTACACCAGTTCCCCCCACCCCCACCAACGTCCCAAATCCTTATCCTGATCCCTTCCCAGTGCTGTAATAGACGTAATTCCCTCCCACACCCAGAGGGCTCACCATAGCCCGTGCTACTTACCTGGCACAGGAGCGGGGCAAGTCCACGACGGGCTCACCATAGCCCGTGCTGCTAGGAACTTTTGTTCAGAGTAGCTGAATCGAAAAAAACATCATCATCCCACACCCGCTAGTCAAGACTGAGTGGTGGTCGTAGGAGTTCATCTCCTCCAGTCTTGGTAAAGTTGCTCTTGCAATTCACTAAGAATTCTTGCAAGTGTGTGTTTGGTGATGTATATACTGTGTGGACTTGGCTTTATTAAGTATACAAAGGCAGTTGTATCCCAGGTGTTAAAGTAACTTTTATTTGTTTTATTAAAATTAATTTATATTTTAACAAGTGATTTTCTGACTTTACTTCTGTTCCCCCATATTCACATAAAGTTTATACGTTTTATTATGCTGCGTGAGCATAATATCAGTTGGATAATGCTGCAGTACCTCGTTTCATGTATGAATATATGTAGAGTATATATACACACATACACACAATATTTCCATTACCCACGAACACCACGACTTGGTGTTCTAATCCCTTAATCCAAGACTGGCTTCCTGCCACTCCCTATAAACTCCTGCCCTCCACAAAATCGTAGTCTCAGGAGATCAACTTGGCTCTCTCAAATTACTGGCCCTCCTCAACAACTGTTACCCACAGTAGAAGTACCACAGTAGCAGCAGCAGCACAGTAGCAGCGGTATCTGCCCGAAACGCTGCGCGTACTAGTGGCTTTACAAGAATGTAATTACTATGCTATGTATCCTCACAACCCCAATGTACCTTCTTGTATATATATAAATAAATAAATAACAGTAAATAAATAAATAAATAATGAATAAATAAATAAATAAATAAATAATAAATAATGCCTTAGCTTTCAAGACCACTGCAGGGTATAGTTTCTGGCCATGCTGGGCCACTGAAGTTCCCACCAGATTACCACCAGCCTTGTACTTTGTGAAGGAGCCTAACTAAAATAATTATATCTGCGTCATACCACCACTCCCCTCTGAAGCGCATGTCCGCATATACTCCAGCGACACACAAGCCCTGGGATATGACGGGTGCGGTTATATCCTCCAATATGTCTCTTAAGTACCCCAAGGTCTGGTGTTTGATAGCATTTAGCTCACAATATACCAAAGACTCCCTATCTTGAGTTATCTTGAGATGATTTCGGGGGGTTTTTAGTGTCCCCGCGGCCCGGTCCTCGACCAGGCCTCCACCCCCAGGAAGCAGCCCGTGACAGCTGACTAACACCCAGGTACCTATTTTACTGCTAGGTAACAGGGGCATAGGGTGAAAGAAACTCTGCCCATTGTTTCTCGCCGGCGCCTGGGATCGAACACAGGACCACAGGATCACAAGTCCAGCGTGCTGTCCGCTCGGCCGACCGGCTCCCTAAGCTAAAGTGTTAAGACTGCCTCCAAACACAAGCTACACACGTGACAAATGCCATTTTAATGTCACCACTTGGTTCCCCCGTCTTCTGCCGCTGCAATGCCATTGTTCGTGAATTATTGCTAGGCTCGAGGTCCCCCACGGGACTTGGGCAACATCTAAGGCAGTGCAACATGGTCAATGTTGCCCAAAACGGTCCCGTCGTTGCTCTGGGCAGTCGTGTTGCTGGTCTCCGCCTCCACAACACAGCCCGTCCTCCTGCTTATATTGGAGGACGGTTATAAAAATCATAGTATGTCACAAAATTGACATACTGTCCCGTTTTCTGTTTTAGGTCCTCTGGTAGGTTAGAATAAAGGGGGGGGGCACTTTATTACGACAGTTTCTTGACGTTTGGGGTCCTTAGGAGGCCGGGCTGGGCCCAGGGTCATGACCCCCTTCCCTTAGGACCCCTGATGCTGTAGTCTCCTTCCAGGGCACCAAGTACACTGTATATACACAGTAGCTCCCACAGTAGCTCACAGTGGGCACTGTGCCCACTGTGCCCACAACTGCTGTAGCACAGTACTCCAGCACCACCTGCCCAGAGTACATGCCCACGTGTACATGAGAACGTGTACACGCGGCTGCATCCACACACACACACACACACACACACACACACACACACACACACACACACACACACACACACACACACACACACACACACACTTCCCCATAATCCATACATTCTATCCAGCAAGTTGAGGCAGTTCCTCCCCGTCCCTACATCCCAAATCCTTATCCTGACCCCTTCCAAGTGCTATATAGTCGTAATGGCTTGGCGCTTACTCCCTCCCTCCAGCATACTTCCTAACTTCTAAAGCTGACACGAGTCTTCCTTACGATTTCACCAAGCCATCACTGCACGTAACCTCACTGCATCCGCAACAGTGCCAGAGCCTCCAGGGGCTAGATTCACTAAGAACTGTAATACTTACGAAGCTGTACATCTTTTCTCAATCTTTGGCGGCTTTGTTTACAATTATTTAGCAGTTAATGAGTTCCAAAGCACCAGGAGGCTGTTTATAACAATAACAACAGTTGATTGGCAAGTTTTCATGCTTGTAAACTGTTTAATAAATGTAACCAAAGCCGTTAAAGATTGAGGAAAGATGTACATGTTGGTAAGTGCTTGCGTAATTGCTTCGTGAATCTGGCCCTTGTACATCTTTTCTCAATCTCTGGCGGCTTTGTTTACAATTATTAAACAGTTAATGAGCTCCGAAGCACCAGGAGGCTGTTTATAACAATAACAACAGTTGATTGGCAAGTTCTCATGCTTGTAAACGGTTTCATAAATGTAACCAAAGCCGTCAAAGATTGAGGAAAGATGTACACATTCGTGAGTGCTTGCGTAACTGCTTCGTGAATCTGGCCCCTAGCTCTCAGCTCATTGAGCCCGTCGTCAGAACAAGGCCATTACCCTGAGGAATCACACCCCCTCCCCCCCCCTTCCTCAAACCACCTAGATAGTTGTCTAGATATTTGTGATGGTTGGAAATCATATTACGGTTCTAGTAATAGCTACTCTTTCCCCCTTCAGTTATAAAAGGCACCATTTAAGTCCGGGCGGCACCATACAAGGTCCTGGTGGCACCATATGGCATCTGGGCTAAGATTCAGGGGAAGGCTCATCAGTTGACAACATAGAGGGGCGGGGGCGGCGACCCCCAACACCGTCCCTGAGATTGAAATTGGCACTAACTCACCCTTTCACGACCCCCAGACACGCTCACCGGGGGAGGGGGGGGAGTAGCCGTGGGGAAGGGGGAGTAGCCGTGGGGAAGGGGGAGTAGCCGTGGGGAGGGGGGGGGGAGTAGCCGTGGGGAGGGGGGGAGTAGCCGTGGGGAGGGGGGGAGTAGCTGTGGGGAGGGGGGGAGTAGCTGTGGGGAGGGGGGGGGAGTAGCAGTGGGGAGGGGGGGGAGCAACGCTGGCGGATACTTTTGGATTTACCCATTTGTGTTTGCGGGGGTTGAGCTCTGGCTCTTTGGTCCCGCCTATCAACCGTCAATCAACTGGTGTACAGGTTCCTGAGCCTACTGGGCTCTATCATATCTACACTTGAAACTGTATGAAGTCCACCACATCACTGCCTAATGCATTCCGTCTGTTAACTACTCTGACACTGAACAAGTTCTTTCTAACGTCTCTGTGGCTCATTTGGGTACTCAAGTCTCCACCTGTGTCCTTTTCTTCGCGTACCACCCGTGTTAAACAGTTTATCTTTATCTACACTGGCAATTCCTCTGAGAATTTTGTAGGTAGTGATCATGTCACCCCCTTATTCTTTTGTCTTCCAGTGCCCAGTTCCCAGCCTCCCCTCTCTCGTCTCCAGCTGGTCGTGTGTCCCAGCTCCTTGTCACCATATCCCAGCTCCTTGTCACCATATCCCAGCTCCTTTGTCACCATATCCCAGCTCCTTGTCACCATATCCCAGCTCCTTGTCACCATATCCCAGCTCCTTTGTCACCATATCCCAGCTCCTTGTCACCATATCCCAGCTCCTTGTCACCATATCCCAGCTCCTTGTCACCATATCCCAGTTCCTTTGTCACCATATCCCAGCTCCTTGTCACCATATCCCAGCTCCTTGTCACCATATCCCAGCTCCTTGTCACCATATCCCAGCTCCTTGTCACCATATCCCAGCTCCTTGTCACCATATCCCTTGAATGGCTATGAATGGCTTGGCGCTCTCTCCTTATAATTACCCCCCCCCCCCCCGTTACACAATATTACATTCCTCTTGTACCTCTGACTAGTGTCATTGTTGGCTTCCTGTTCCTGTCCCTCTACATATTCCAAGTCCCTTGTGTCTATTCTGTCGAGATTTATCACTATTTTTCATGTTGCGATCATATCTCCTCTGGCTCCTCTTTTCTCTCGAGTAGTTTTAGAGTCGATAAAGACTTTCTTTCGTATTCCAAGCAGCCTCGTGGCAGATCTCCAGTTACTCATTGTTTTTCTTTGTGTGTTTTGGCTGACAAAGTTCCATGCTGGCGCTGCACACTCGAGTATTGGTCTAACATACGTTGTGCATAGTTTTCACAGGCATTTATGATGCAAATAATTTGGATCACAATAAGTAGTGTATAACAATGCCGTCCGGATAACTGTGTGAAATTTCGTGTTGGCTCCTGTTGCCAAACCACCACCACCACCACTGGTTACTGTTGCCTCCACCACTGGCTACTGTTGCCTCCACCACCAACACTGGTTACTGTTACCCACACCACCACCACCACTGGCTCCTGTTGCCACACCACCACCACCACTGGCTCCTGTTGCCACACCACCACCACCACTGGCTCCTGTTGCCACACCACCACTGGTTACACTCAAACCACCTCCACAACTGGTAATTATCACGCTAAACCTGACGATGTTTTGAAATGCTTAAAGGGGCTAAAGTTATAGTAGGGGGCGAAGACCCCCACCCCTCACAGTAGGGGGTGAGGGTCATGAGGAAGGGGGAGGCAGTGAGGGGTCCAGAAAGAGGGGAAGGGACCAGGAAGAGGGGAAGGGGTCCAGGAAGAGGGGAGGAGCTAGTTGTCTATGTAGGGGAATTTATGACTTGGGGAATTCTCTCGCGGTGTCTAACAACACAACGCCAATGACCAGAATTTTCCACACTGGGAGACAATGGCGCCTGAGAATGCATTAGAGAACAACAGAGAAGTGTGTGTGTTCACCTAGATGCACTTACAGGGTCGAGCTGCATCTCCTAGGCCCTGCTTTTCAAACATTTTGCAGTTTAAGCCAATAATTCAACGTTTATTTTATCCTATCTTATTAACGTTGAACAGTGTTAACAATCTCATCTAACTCATTCCACTTATAACATTGTTTCTTTATGGACTTTGACAATTTCTTGTAGAATTTTAAATGTCGTTATCATGTCTCTATTTCTTCACAACCAAGGGTGGTGATATCCAGTTCCGACAGTTTTTTCCTTGTAGCTCAGTCCCGTTAGCTAAAGAAGAAATCTAGTGATACATATATAGACATAAAAGGTTTGTATCTGTGTTTCTTTAGGTGGTTATATGCCGTGGCTGCATACTCAAATGAGAGTCGCACGTAGGTTGCAACTAACATTCATTTGACCAAGATCACACCCCCGATTCCCTGTGTTATATTCCCCCTACACTAAACCCTGGCCTCATTACCACCATCATATTACAGTGCCATCACCACACATCCCTGTCACCATCTCTCTGCCACCATCACATCACTACACCACATCGTTACCACACCGCCACCACAGGAAGATCAATAACAAGGCCACTAGCCAGCGTAGAGTGCATGATACTAGGTAATAATCCCGCCTCACTTGTCGTGCATGAGGAACTGCTGGGAAGAGGGGTCGTTTGGGGGTCCTGGGGGTCGTGGGGGGGTCGTGAGGGGTCGTGGGGGGGTCGTGGGGGGGTCGTGAGGGGTCGTGGGGGGGTCGTGGGGGGTCCTGGGGGTCGTGGGGGTGTTGGGAAGGGGGTTCTGGGGGAGGCAGTATTTTTGGTGGGGAGGGGGTGGGGTAAAGGTGATGAAGTGGTGCAGAAGAGGGGGAAAAATTTCAAAATGTGGAATATAGATAAAGTTATGGTGGCCAGCACCTGTCCTCTTTGCTGACACCGTGTGTGTGTGTGTGTGTGTGTGAGAGTGAGAGTGAGAGTGAGAGAGAGAGAGAGAGAGAGAGAGAGAGAGAGAGAGAGAGAGAGAGAGAGAGAGAGAGAGAGAGAGAGAGAGGTGAGCTTGCTCTCTTCTCAGGGAGGTGGCTAGTGCTTCTGGTGTTCCCTGTATTTCAGTAAGTGTTGATGACCGAGTACTGTGTTGCCTTCACTAAACACACACACCTGTCCACATGTTTTGATGTAATATGTCACGGGTCCCTTTCTCTCTTGTGGTGTTTTTAAAGTTTGTGTTTTATCTTGAATTATGTACCATGGAGCTTGATTGGCCTCGAGCTAATGCACAGGCGTCTAATCTTGACTCAGTCTTTCCAGCATTTCGATGGTATTCCATACCCTAGTGGCTTGCTGTCGTAATTCGGTGATTGTATGTTTTGGGCATCATGTAATTCTTGACTTATATGGTCATCTCGTGGACGGTGTTTTGCAGTTCTTCTTGGCTCCTTGGTTTGCAATCCTTGTTATTTGTGCATGTTAGTTTGCTTTGAGGTATGTAGATGTTACTGAAGGTTGTTCAAAATGCGGCCAGTAATAAGATATCTGCTTGATACCTGCTTCATGGGGTTCTGGGAGTTCTTCTACTCCCCAAGCCCGGCCCGAGGCCAGGCTTGACTTGTGAGAGTTTGGTCCACCAGGCTGTTGCTTGGAGCGGCCCGCAGGGCCACATACCCACCACAGCCCGGCTGATCCTGAACTTCTCTTAGAAAACAGTCCAGTTTTCTCTTGAAGATGCCCACGGCATAAGGTAGCCATAATTTGTATAAGGCTGGTGCAGTCAATATCTGTAGAAGCCCAAGTTCACATATCTTGTGCAGAGTGTCACAGAATGAGCTATTAAGATATCGGACGAATTTATATCAAAATCGTATTTACAGATGTTTATCATATTTAATGTACTATAAATGTAAAACATTCTAAATCATTTCATCTCTTTTTTTCAGAACCCTGACGCTAATAATGCATACACAACAACGCACCTTTCTTGTGACATCTCGTATCATAGGATTATAATAAAACCAGAATGATTGACAAGGAAATTTCACAGGTTCGATCTTATAAACAAAGCGATTCGTGACTTTGTTAACAAATTGAAAAGAACTGGATCCGTACACGACGGAGAAGACGCCCAAGGACAGAAGGTGACAGTATCGAAGAAGGACGACAGTAGTTCGAGGTTGAATTGAAGTGAACTATCAGGGGAAAGCGCCAAGTCTTTACGACTATATAGCCCTTGGAACGGGTCAGGATAATGATTTGGGATGGGACGGGGGGAAAGGAATGGTGCCCCAACCACTTGGACGGTCGGGGATTGAACGCCGACCTGCATGAAGCCTGTCGACACATCCAGGACGACAATTTAGATACTCTAGCATTCGACACAATTGAGAAAATGCTCATCACATTAAATACAGAGGATTATCCAAAATCCAGCAGCAAAGGTGTGCAGAATTGGTGTCCAAATTTAGGTAAAAAGCGAAATTTTATGTAAGTACTTAATTCGCCCGAATTGCTCTTATTTTTTGCTCGTCCTGGCAATGGATACGATCTCATGGATACGATCCCATGGATACGATCCCATGGATACGATCCCATGGATACGATCCCATGGATACGATCTCATGGATACGATCCCATGGATACGATCTCATGGATACGATCTCATGGATACGATCCCATGGATACGATCCCATGGATACGACCCCATGGATACGATCCCATGGATACGATCCCATGGATACGATCCCATGGATACGATCTCATGGATACGATCTCATGGATACGATCTCATGGATACGATCTCATGGATACGATCCCATGGATACGATCCCATGGATACGATCCCATGGATACGATCCCATGGATACGATCTCATGGATACGATCTCATGGATACGATCTCATGGATACGATCCCATGGATACGATCCCATGGATACGATCCCATGGATACGATCTCATGGATACGAGCTCATGGATACGATCTCATGGATACGATCCCATGGATACGATCTCATGGATACGATCCCATGGATACGATCTCATGGATACGATCTCATGGATACGATCCCATGGATACGATCCCATGGATACGATCCCATGGATACGATCCCATGGATACGATCTCATGGATACGATCCCATGGATACGATCTCATGGATACGATCTCATGGATACGATCTCATGGATACGATCCCATGGATACGGTCTCATGGATACGATCTCATGGATACGATCCCATGGATACGATCCCATGGATACGACCCCATGGATACGACCCCATGGATACGATCCCATGGATACGATCCCATGGATACGATCTCATGGATACGAGCTCACGGATACGATCCCATGGATACGATCTCATGGATACGATCCCATGGATACGATCTCATGGATACGAGCTCACGGATACGAGCTCATGGATACGATCTCATGGATACGATCCCATGGATACGATCTCATGGATACGATCTCATGGATACGATCCCATGGATACGATCTCATGGATACGATCTCATGGATACGATCCCATGGATACGATCCCATGGATACGATCTCACGGATACGATCTCACGGATACGAGCTCACGGATACGAGCTCACGGATCGGAGCAATAGCTGTAAGGGCTCCTCTGTGGTTTCTGAATCCATGTTGTTTGATGTTATACTTTTGTTCCACTTCCATGTGCTCAATTCTGCGGTTAATGATGTTTTTCACTGGTATCTCAAGCACGCAAATTGGTCTGTAATTTCCTGTTTGTGTTCGGGTTTTTTCCTGACTTGGAAATTAATCTGATGGTCGTACTTTTGAAGTATGTTGGATAATCCGGATTCAAGAGCTGCATTTAGTGTTCGTGTACATTGATGGATTGTCGTCAATGGAAGGTTTGTCAATACCTGTTTGTTTACACCGTTAATGATCAGGACATTGTTCATGGAACTACTTAACTAATAGTTATGCGGTTCATACACAAAGTAGCACTTATTGCGAATGGTATTAAGGTCTATTCTTTCGTTTGGAGTAAGCAATAAAAAGAGTCAAGCTGTTTTTCAACAAGCTTGGTAATTACTTTCTCTGAGTTGGGACAAAAGTTAACATTTTCCCACAGGAATTACTTTGAATATAAATTTCATAATACTTTCTGGATTAATGTTCTTGTTCTATATCTTCACGAAGCTAATTTCCTAAGGCTGATGAAAGGTGTTCCTCTGTTGAGGTTCACACCGTGTTGTTCACCACAACACTAACCAATGTTCACCACAACACTAACCAATGTTCACCACAACACTAACCAATGTTCACCACAACACTAACCAATGTTCACCACAACACTAACCAATGTTCACCACAACACTAACCAATGTTCACCACAACACTAACCAATGTTCACCACAACACTAACCAATGTTCACCACAACACTAACCAATGTTCACCACAACACTAACCAATGTTCACCACAACACAACAACCCCAAAGCGACTGAAGCGACCATACGAGTCATAAATACTCATACTCCGCCCAAGTAAAACAGAAACAAGCAACACTTAGTGGGCCAGCCACAGGCTTAGGACCCGCGCAGGAATATCCCTGCACAAAAAAAAAAAAAAAAAAAAATAAAAAAATGCGAGACGATAGTTCATGCATTCACTTGTCCTTCCCATTAAAAAAGTGACATTTATTAACTCATCAAAACATTAATTTTTTTTGACATTCAAATCAGACACACAGCCAATTTATCCACTGCCGATTAATGTGTTGAATTCATCTATGCATTTTTTTTCTTAGTAAAAGTTAAATAGAATTATTATTAATAACACTAGACTGAGTAAATTCAGTGGATCACAAAAGTATCTCCATAGTTACTCGCAGATAAAGCTGAGATCCTCTAAGTCCGCATCTAACCAGAATACAGACAGATGTAAATGTAAATGTAAAATGTAAATGACAAAAAACGTCCAACCCGACAGGGCTGGAGGTTAGAAAGTGGGAAAACCCTTTCCCTCCGTTTCTTTCTTCTGTTCCAAGCTGCTTCTATCTATCCCACCTATCCCATCCACTCCGTTGTTTACTGTTTCGGGCAAACACATCGCTAGGTCCCTCCCCTCTTTCTCTTCTTTCCCCTCTGCACAGCATTTCCCCTAATCTCTTCCTCCTTTCCTGTCCTCACAACGTTGTCTCTCACCCCTCCCTTTATCCCTACCCATCACCCACTATCCCACTCGCCCTCAGGAAGGGCCCAATAACAGCAGGTGACCCCTTCCTCCCCTCACTCAGCGGCGTCAATGGTACCTTATTAAAGGTTGATATGTCGGCGTGTGATCACGGGCTCACCATAGCCCGTGCTACATGGACATTTCGTTCTTAGTAGCTAAATCTAGACCAACAATCATCATCGGTGTGTACGAGAGGGACGGAAGCGGTCGAGCAGTTCCCCTTGTGGGCTCAGGTCTTCTGTATGTACCTGTGCATCTTGGTACGGCAGCCGTGCCTCTAAGGTCGTACTTCAAGGTACGACAGCCATATCCCCACGTCAGTAGATGATAGTAGATAATAGTAGTTCCAAGTCCTAACAATCATCAGCCCAATAACCATCGGCTCATAAGGTGATTAGAGGGACTTCACAACAACAACGTATGGAGAGCATCTCTACCGTCCGCTTGGGCTGGACGGTAGAGCGACGGTTCTGCTTCATGCAGGTCGGCGTTCAATCCCCGACCGTTCATGTGATTGGTGAGTCACACAGTTACTAGTCTTGCTCCACACCCACCCAACTGGGCGGCAGCTTTACAGTCATGTGCTCCACACCCACCCAACTGGGCGGCAGCTTTACAGTCATGTGCTCCACACCCACCCAACTGGGCGGCAGCTTTACAGTCATGTGCTCTACACCCACCCAACTGGGCGGCAGCTTTACAGTCATGTGCTCCACACCCACTCAACTGGGCGGCAGCTTTACAGTCATGTGCTCCACACCCACCCAACTGGGCGGCAGCTTTACAGTCATGTGCAGGCTGCACCTACAGTAAGCAAATATTGAATACTTGGATAAGATTTCTGGCAGTACATCATTATGAATGAAGTACTTAAACATTTCTTGGACACCATTGATGGTGTTATCTCCGATTCCGCTATTTTTTCGCATTCTATAATATAATGACGCAAAGAATGCGAATAGTTCTGCTGAATGAGTATCTTTAGTCAACTCTACATCAGCAGATGTTACAAACTGCCAGAGGTACTTGTAGCCGAGCCTAAGCCTAGCAGTGGTAACATCTAGAAGTCTGCTAACATTATTGGACGACCCATAGACGTACGGTTCTTCCTACATAATAGAACGATGACAGATGGAGCAACTGGTGTGAACTTCACTTTGCCTCAAGTCTACGAGATTTCGTTGCTATTGCCGGATTATTACTGTCCTCAAGCAGTACAAGATGGTAGTCAAAGCCAATGAACAAATCCACAAGGGCCGTGACGAGGATTCGAGCCTGCGTCCGGGAGCATTCCAGACACTGCCTTAATCGACTGAGCTACGACAGGGTAAAAGGCTCGAAACCAAAGTTCTACTGAATTTACTGGATCCCGTAGCCTCTCCGAGGCACAAACCAGGATTTTTACACAATCCTGTAACACAGGATTTTACACAGTAAGTTCAGTAGAACTTCGGTTTCAACCCTCTTTACCCTGTCGTAGCTCAGTCGATTAAGGCAGTGTCTGGGATGCTCTCGGACGTAAGTTGAATCCTCGTCACGGCCCTTGTGGATTTGTTCATTTGATGCATCACGTTAGTGTGATCTCTGAGTCAATTCTCTCTTTACGAGCAAAAACGTTTGGCTAAAAGTATCAACTGGACTCCCGAACGCACTTAAGTGATCAGCCTCAACCCAAACCATGTTTTCACCTACACTTCAGTGTTATGCTTAAGGCTTTTAAACCTCTGGAGGGTTGTTAAGGCCTCTACAATAGCCTATCTGCCAAGTATACATCAATTCTGAGTGCAGACCAGGACTTTTGTACTAACCTCTCACTGAATATATATATATATATATATATATATATATATATATATATATATATATACACACCGAATAGCGGAGTATACCATTTGGTGTATGTAATACTATATATATATATAATCAGAAAGGACTTCTCCAGTGAAAGGTTCAAATCTAGACTTGACAAGGGGTTTCATTGTCTCTGTCAGTCTAGGTATGAACCTTTCACTGGGAGGAGTTCTTTCTGATATAATCGGCTTGCGTGTTTGTGCAAGTTAATGTTATATTTTCCTGTTTCAATCCTTCCATCGTGGTGTGACACAGTCATATTATATATATATATATATATATATATATATATATATATATATATATATATATATATATATATATATATATATATATATATATATATATATATACCACCTTTAAGACCTTACCACCTTATAAACCATCTTTAAGCATATGAAGCGAGTTCATTAAAGTGAGTTTACATACACTTTGCTTTCAGCTAGTTTCGGGAGGCCTGAATACACATATTTTTCGGTAATGACAATCAGTAAAGCTATTGGTGCCAGCAGCCTGCATGCCCACATAGCCATCACAACCCGGCTGATCCCGCAGCAGTAGTCAGTGAAACTTCACACATAATTTAGATTAGATATACATATGAACGAGATTGGGTTGATGTAAACGTGGGTTGGACATGTATATGATTGGGATTGGGTGGTTATAGATAGGAGCTGCCTCGTATGGGCCAATAGGCCTTCTGCAGTTACCTTGTTCTTATGTTCTTAAACAGGAGCTGCATCGTATGGGCCAATAGGCCTTCTGCAGTTACCTTTATTCATATGTTTTTTTATGATATGGTTCCAGGGTATAAATACACCCAAAAAACACGTTCGATTATACATGTATACCCTTTATCCGAATCAGAGCAATTTGGCTTTAATTGAGTGTCATAAACAAATGGAATGGTCTTGAGCCCAGGAGCTTGGGCCCAGACCAAACAAAAAAATACATCCGGATAATAATATCTAGAAAGCAAACAGTAATTTGGGATTTTATTGTGTTTGCAGACTGTTGCTGTTGTCTGCAGCCAGGATTTACGGCTTTCTTGGACTCCCACGCACCTGATCCTGGGGATACCCTTGGGGTGGGGTGGGGGGGGGGGGTAGACACCTGCATGGGAGGTTCACGCCAAGGTTCCTAAGGTTCACCCCAAGTTCAAGGTTCAAGGTTCACCCCAATAGTTCCCACAACAGGTTCAACCCTCCCCCCTGAACCCCCTACACCCCCCCCCGTGTCAGTGCTCTTGGGGGGGGTGAGGGGCGGCGATCATAGAGGTGAGGGGGGGAGGGTGCTCATGGGTGGGTGAGGGGGGGGGGAGGTGCTCAGGGGGGATTAGATGTATCTAATCTAATTCGATTCAAAGTTTTAAATATAATCAGGCTCAAAGCGTTAGAAGTGAGCTATTTCATTAATCAAAGAATGTTCAAAGGTCGACAATTATAGCTAAGAAAACCCAGCATAACCCTGCAAGCACATCAAGGTGAGTACACACACACACACACACACACGCACACGCGCGCACACACGCACACACACACGATCAGCAGCTGTCTAGGACTTCCCTTCTACAAACAGCTGTTACTGACGTGACGAGAATATTCCCTTCCTTATTAGTGTTGTCGCCGCCCCCCTGCCCTCGCCGCCCCCCAGCCCTCGCCGCCCCTGTGGTGTCCATGGTGGGGGTACCGTTGTGGTGGTGGTCGCGTTGACACTACCATTCACTACCACTATATAAGGAGCATAGTAAGAAATGGAAAGATGTACCGAAGGAAGACGCGCAGAGAGAGAGAGAGAGAGAGAGAGAGAGAGAGAGAGAGAGAGAGAGAGAGAGAGAGAGAGAGAGAGAGAGAGAGAGAGAGAGAGAGAGAGAGAGAGAGAGAGAGAGACTACTCACCTAGTTGTGTTTGCAGGGGGTTGAGCTCTGGCTCTTTGGTCCCGCCTCTCAATCGTCAATCAACAGGTGTGGTACAGGGTGTGTGTGTGTGTGTGTCAACAGAAAGAACTAGGAAGAAGGAAATATAACACCGGGAATAAGGAGGAACACGCTAAACATATAATCAAAATAAAAAATAAAATCAAGTCTCCAATACGTGTTTAATTCCAGGATGGGGGCCGAGTGGGTCTTGTAATTTTCTGGAGCCAGCACCCAGGAGTCTCCTAGCACCCAGGAGCCAGCCTCCTAGCCCCGGGACCGGCACTTTAACATATTAAACACGTTATGAGTTCCCTGATAAAAAAAAAAAAAAGTTAATCGCATCTTGGAGACGGGAGTAAGGATTTTGGCGCTTTCGACCAGATCTGCGTTTGCTTCTACGACGCCTTCATGAGAAGGAAGAGAAGGGAAAGGAGGAAGAGGGACAGGAAGAGCTGTGGGGCAAGAAGGGAAAGAGAAGGAAAGTCGGTCATTAAACATATGAATCTGAATTGCAAATTCCTTGGCCGGGGCCGTCCATCTAAGCGTGTTGACCTTGGAGATGAGTATTAGTGCTCTGGTCCTTTAGTTTATTAATCTCCCTCCTTAAGATTGAGAAGCGGTAGAAGAACACGGACCTCAAGGCCGCGGGGCCAGATTCACGAAGCAGTTACGCAAGTACTTACGACCGTGTACATCTTTCCTCAATCTTTGCTGGCTTTGGTTACATTTAAACAGTTTACAAGCGTGAAAACTTGCCAATCAACTGTTGTTATTGTTATAAACAGCCTCCTGATGCTTCGGAGCTCATTAACTGTTTAATAATTGTAAACAAAGCCGCCAAAGATTGAGGAAAGATGTACAGGTTCGTAAGTGTTTGCGTAACTTCATCGTGAATCTGGCCTTAGGACGACGGACGTAGAGGAAGGAGGAAGGTGGAAAAGAATAAGGCGACAAAGTAATGTCAAAGAGGCACAGGGACCGGTCAAAAACGGAGACATAGCGGAACAGAAGAGACGCAGAATACGAGAAGGGAATGGGTAAGAGAATGATGAAGATGAGAAAGAAGGAAAAGAGGAAGACCACGAGAAGACAGGAGGAGGAGGAGGGGACAGGACACATAAGAGTAATTAAAGGAGGATACAATGCGCAGAAGAGGTCCTAGTTAACTCAGAGAGCGCAACATAGCCATAAAAAGAGACAGACAGAGAGAGACAGGAGACAGAGACACAGAGAGACAGAGAGAGACAGAGACAGACAGAGACAGAGAGAAACAGACACACGTCTCACAACAGCCCTCAAGACCACCCAAACCAGTAAAAACTTCCCAGAATACCGAGGAAGAAGAAAAAAAAACCCAGACACAAAAGATAAATAAAGAGGCGGAAACTAGCAAATGGACTTGAAGAGAAGGCAAACAAAACAGCGGGGCCCGAGTCCACACTGAATTACACGCCATCTTGCACAACAGCGCTGCTGTATCGAGACGCAAGCCGCCTCCAGCCTCCCTGGCCATCTCCCAAGTCAGCAAGCATCACTCGAGTGGAAACAACAGTATCATTCAACCTACAATTCATACTACCACTATTATAATGACAATTCCCTGGAAACACAAACCGAAACTGTCTCTATTTTCCGCTCGTTACAACTTGTAATAAAGTTGTTACATCTTGGCTTAACGTGTTTATGACGTATTAGAACGTTGTTACAACTTGCTATATTGGTTGTTATAACTGGTTAGGTGTTAAAACTTGTTCGAACGTTGTACCAACGTCGTAGTTTCGGTGTGTGTTTGGCGGGTACCTACCTCTAGCGCCACTATTAACTCTACAGCTAAGAGATATATATAGAGATACAACGATGTATTTCTCGATGGCACCAAATACAGCAATGTATTCCCTGTCCTGTATGTTGGGATTATTTCAGGGTTAAATTGGGAAGGCGATTTCTTATGTAGGTGAGAGGGATTTATGGTAGGTGTGGATTGAGGTTGGGGAGGGAGGGAGGAGAGGTGGGGGGGGGGTTAAAATAGGTGTTAAGGGCGTGGGAAGGGGTTAAAATAGGTGTTAAGGGCGTGGGAAGGGGTTAAAATAGGTGTTAAGGGCGTGGGAAAGAAGGGTTAAAATAGGTGGTAATGGCGGAGAGAAGGGGGGTAAAATAGGTGTTACGAATGCGGGAAGGCGTTAAAATAGGTTATTATGGCCGGGGGAGGGGGATTAAAATAGGTGTTAATGGTGTATTAAAGGTGTAGAGAATGGCCGTGAGCGTGACTATAGAGTGAAATACTAAGTATACTCCTGAGACCAGACTCAGCCGAAGGTAAACTCACTCTCAGTCTCCAGAGTACAAGGCTCTTCAGCCTCTCCCGTGATAGAGTACTTCCAACTCTGTATACTCTTGTAGAGTAGCCTTGCTACTGACCCTCGCCTTGACCCTCACTCTCACAACCTATCTTGTTATCTTAAAGTTATCTTGAGATTATCTTGAGAGGATTTCGGGGCTTAGCGTCCCCGTGGCCCGGTCCTCAGGCCTCCTGTTTGTTACACATGCCCAGGAAGCAGCCCGTAGCAGCTGTCTAACTCCCAGGTACCTATTTGATGAACAGGTGCAACAGGGTGAAAGAAACTCTGCCCATTTGTTTCCGCCTCCGCCGGAGATCGAACCCGGAACCTAAGGACTACGAATCCCGAGCGCTGTCCACTCAGCCGTCAGGCCCCCTAACACACAGACGTGTTACATTGGGCATTTTTGGTCTGCAAATTAAAGTCTTTGATACAGTATTTACACAAACATGGCAGGCGGAAATAGCGAAAAAGCTCTAGCATGGGCAAGGGATTACCTAACAGGTAGAAGCCAGAGAGTGACAATGAGGGAGGGAGCCAGAAATCGGACAAGGATCTTGAGAGGTTATCTCGAGATGATTTCGGGGCTTTTTAGTGTCCCCGCGGCCCGGTCCTCGACCAGGCCTCCATCCCCAGGAAGAAGCCCGTGACAGCTGACTAACACCCAGGTACCTATTTTACTGCTAGGTAACAGGGACATACGGTGAAAGAAACTCTGCCCATTGTTTCTCGCCGGCGCTTGGGATCGAACCCAGGACTACAGGATCACAAGTCCTGCGTGCTGTCCACTCGGCCGACCGGCTCCTCCCTACCTAGGATAGGGTAACCAAGGGAGTACCTCAAGGATCGGTACTGGGATCCATTCAATTTCTCATATATTTAATTGACCTATCCACAGGCGTTAGGTCTTATGTGTCCCTATTTACAGACGATGTAAAATTAGTAATTGTGACAGATGAGGATTACAAGATTCTCCAAGATCACTTACAAGCTGTAGAGGTGGTTCAGGAAATGGCTTCTAGACGAATATGGCTGTACATAATGATGGGAAAACGACGTGTTTGTAACGACTCGAGAAAAAGACTTTGGGATTGTACGTAACACCTAACTCCGGAGGCTCATATTTATTATATTATATATATATATATATATATATATATATATATATATATATATATATATATATATATATATATATATATATATATATATATATATATATATATATATATATTATATATATATTGCACCAGTGGTGGTACCCCCTTATATATATGTGTATATATATATATATATATATATATATATATATATATATATATATATATATATATATATATATATATATATATATATAATATATATATATATATATATATATATATATATATATATATATATATATATATATATATATGACAACGTCAGCAGCATACTATTCGCTAGCAAAAGCCAGAACATCATTCGGGAACCTAAATACTGAGGTATTTAAATCTTTGAACAACACCTACGTGAGACCACTGCTAGTGTATGGAGCCCCCATAATAAAAAAAATTAAAAATAAAAACTCTAAACGAATCACCAGTTTGCGACGAGATAGTTCTAGTAGTTACAAGCAACGACTATACACACTGGATTTTCTAACCATATTAGTATATATTATTATTTATGTATATAGCTTCATCCACTCCTTCAATAAACACAATTATCCTATTTTCAACTCAAACAATTAAGAAGTTATTAATTATTTCTTGAAGGTTTATCTCCGTTTTCTGTTCGCATCCACATGTATGTACTCACCTAATTGTGCTTGCGGGGGTTGAGCTCTGGCTCTTTGGTCCCGCCTCTCAACGAATGCGTGTATGCGCATGTTTGTGTGCTGTGTACATGCGTGGAAGCCACATGACTGTCGACCAGCTATAGTTACCTTGAGGTAATTTCGGGGCTTAGCGTCCCTGCGGCCCAGTTCCTCGACCAGGCCTCCGTAGTAGGCCTAGTCACCTGTACAATATTGCCTCACCGAGTCGCAACGAGAAAATCGATTCAACAAAGTGGATTTTTTTTGTAATTGTAAATTTTTACATTTAAAAATTAAAAATTTGTAATTTTTTGTAATGTAAAAAATGCTATTTATAAAGTTAAAGCAGGTGTGTGAATAGTGATCTTTAAGGAATTAGGGCAATGCGCTTATGGCCCTTTCCGCCACGTGTGTTGGACAGGTGAGGTAATACTTCCGGTAACACTCTGGTTAGGCCACGGTGGGGCAAGCTCCAGGCTTAACAGTCAGTGGAACGTTCTGGCAGCATGGTGGTGCAACGTTCTAGCGGCTAGTCAGTGGGACGTTCTCGTGGCAGAGAGCGTGTAGAACGTTCTTACGGCAACAGACAATGGAACGTTCTTTCGGCAACAGACAATGGAACATTCTTTCGGCAACAGACAATGGAACGTTCTTTCGGCAACAGACAATGGAACGTTCTTTCGGCAACAGACAATGGAACGTTCTTTCGGCAACAGACAATGGAACGTTCTTTCGGCAACAGACAATGGAACGTTCTTTCGGCAACAGACAATGGAACGTTCTATCGGCAACAGACAATGGAACGTTCTTTCGACAAGTAAGTGGAACGTTGTCGGGACAACAGTTGATGGAACGTTCTCTAGGCAACAACCAGTAGAACGTTCTGGAGCTACAGAATGACCAAAAGAGCCTAAGAGTTCAACCCCCGCAAGCACAACAAGGCGAGTACACTCACAAGCCCATACTGACCTAAGCAGCTGTGGGCGACGCTGCCCCCCCCCCTCCCACTGAAAATACAAATGAATCTGAAAGCCAAAACAAACAAACAAACGACGCAAACGACAGCACACATGCGCCCAGATCTCCTGCAAATAAATCCCAATGACCTGTGAGGCATTTCCTTACTGTCCCACACAGGAATCTAGTTTACGAGAAGGAGGGGAGGGTAGGGGAGAGAGAGAGAGAGAGAGGGAAGGGGGAACGAGAGAGCAAGGGGTATGGGGAGGAGAGGAGTGGGGGGGGGTGTGGATAGTAAGGGTTACCTTAATGGTGATCCAAGTAGTGCCATCGCTACACATGGCATTCTGCCAACATTTAATGGGGGGATGGTTGGCCCCATAAACCCACAACCTGAACTTTGTCTTCTTTTATTGGTCTTTGCCCACATGGCTCCAAGAATGATGCAATTACACACACACATATTATATATATATATATATATATATATATATATATATATATATATATATATATATATATATATAATTGAAAGTTCCAAATGACCTTGTTTAAATGCGATCATTCACTCCTGGGCTGACTCGCATCTGTAACTTGTTCGCTCAGCAGGTTTGATACACGGGAGATCAGGTCAACTGATCACATGAAGGCTCTGGTACACAGCTGGCTACAGGTTCATCCTGTTCCTTATATGATTGTTACCTAATGTTGTTAATAAAGGCAATTCCTACTGATGCATTTAACAGGCTCACGAAATAAATGGGGACTCTAGGAGTAGGTTTCAACTTAACTTACCTGCTTGATGGTGTTCTGGGAGTTCTTCTACTCCCCAAACCCGGCCCGAGGCCAGGCTTGACTTGTGACAGTTTGGTCCACCAGGCTGTTGCTTGGAGCGGCCCACAGGCCCACATACCCACCACAGCCCGGTTGGTCCGGCACTTCTTGGAGAAAATTATCTAGTTTCCTCTTGAAGATGTCCACGGTTGTTCCGGCAATATTTCTTATGATCGCTGGGAGGACGTTGAACAACCGTGGACCTCTGATGTTTATACAGTGTTCTCTGATTGTGCCTATGGCACCTCTGCTCTTCACTGGTTCTATTCTGCATTTTCTTCCATATCGTTCACTCCAGTACGTTGTTATTTTACTGTGTAGATTTGGGACCTGGCCTAGCTAAGGTAGGATTACAGCTCTTGCTTGCAGTTTCACCAGGTTCCTTATATGATTGAAATTGTCACATAGGGAACTAAGTACATTCTCATGAAATGAATGAGTTTCTAGGAGACATGATAATCACCTACAAAATTCTCAGAGGAATTGCAGGCGATGAGTCACAATAACGTGGCTGAAGTATGTTGACCAGACCACACACTAGAAGGTGAAGGGACGACGACATTTCGGTCCGTCCTGGACCATTCTCAAGTCATGAGAATGGGCCAGGACGGACCGAAACGTCGTCGTCCCTTCTCAGAGGAATTGACAGGGTGGACAGACTAACTCTTAAGCACGAGTGGGACTCGAACAAGGGGACACAGGTCTAAACTTAGTCTCGAAATGAGCCACATGGACATTAGAAAATACTTTTTCAGTGTCAGAGTAGTTAACAGATGGAATGCATTAGTCAGTGATGTGGTGGAGGCTGACTCCATACACAGTTTCAAATGTAGATATGATAGAGCCCAGTAGGCTCAGGAACCTGTACATCAGTTGATTAACATTTGAGAGGCGGGACTAAAGAGCCAGAGCTCAACCCCTGCAAGCACAACTAGATGAGCACACACGTCACAGAGCATCACCACGTGCATTATCTTAACACTTAAGCCTAAGACAACCGCGCTAAAGAAAAATCCTGACTCCTCAAAGGTCGGAGACTAATCAGCTTGGTCCAAGATCGACAGCTTCTAATTAGGTGGTGGCTAATTAGAGGACCGTTGCCGGGGGTCTCCGTAATAGGCAGCAACCCCACTCATCTTGCAACACCAACTTTCTGCAACACTTCTACAAGGAACATCTTGATTTACATCTAAATAACCGACATTTTTTTTTTTATACAGACAGGTGGAACTGGTCGGCCGAGCGGACAGCACGCTGGACTTGTGATCATGTGGTCCCTGGTTCGATCCCGGGCGCCGGCTAGAAACAATGGGCAGAGTTTCTTTCACCCTATGCCCCTGTTACCTAGCAGTAAAATAAGTACCTGGGTGTTAATCAGCTGTCACGGGCTGCTTCCTGGGGGTGGAGGCCTGGTCGAAGACCGGGCCGCGGGGACACTAAAAGCCCCGAAATCATCAAGATAACCTCAAGATAACGGGCAAGATGGAATTTTATCAAGTGGAACTCTTTATTTTAAGAAGTCAGATACTATCCAGCCACATGTATGTAGAGCTAGTACAAATAGTCTAACGATATGGCTAATCTCATTTGCTAGTTCCTAGACGCTACATAACCCGCAACAAACAAGGCAATTGACTTACCTTAATGGCCAGCTCCTGGAGGTCATCGATGTTCTCATATCCGCGACACTCCATCTTGCTTCAGCTACTCCCACACACGAGAGAGATCTTCAAGTTGTTGTAGATCCGATGGTTCCTGGTGCTACAGGTCACCTTAAGGTCACCTGACCCTTCCCTTACACACTAAGGGGCCGTCCCCCTCCGTCGGGATTAAGGGGCTCCATGGTCACTTAGATAAGAGGCAGCTCGGGTGTGTATATATATGTATATATATATATATATGTCTGGGTATCCACAGGGTATCCGCGCGCTCACTTGCGTGCCTCTATTAGTACCCGTCTAAGGTATTCTCACTTGCTACACACTTAACACAATTTTTTTCACTGATTTCTATCTAGCAAATATAACACAACGAGGTTAAATATATTTTTTCCAAGCTCCTTCACAGTCCGTATAAATCAACGAATCAGGAACAATAATTTCTGTAATTAATTCTTTCCTAGAACAAGTAAAACATGTATAAAACTCGGGACTCGAACCATGGCCTTACTGGCAATGTGATTCACAACATGCTCTGCCAACATGAAATACAAGTTGCAAACCGCAACAGCTTTCTGGAACAGAATGTAAACCAGGAAATCTTATCAAAAGAGTAATGAGAGGATAGTAAGACCTCCCATCCCCGATTAATTAATATCCATCTTCTATCCATCATACAGTAACCTCCCCCCCCTTCTATCCATCATACAGTAACCTCCCGCCCTTCTATCCATCATACAGTAACCTCCCCCCTTCTATCCATCATACAGTAACCTCCCCCCCCTTCTATCCATCATACAGTAACCCCCCCCCCTTCTATCCATCATACAGTTCCCCCCCCTTCTATCCATCATACAGTAACCTCCCCTTCTATCCATCATACAGTAACCCCCCCTTCTATCCATCATACAGTAACCCCCCCCTTCTATCCATCATACAGTCCCCCCCCCCTTCTATCCATCATACAGTATGTTTTAACCAACAAACAACAATTAAACATATTAATACTCCAATTAACAAACTTATTTCGTTTGAAACTCGAAATAAATTAAATCAGTGAACACGTATTATGAAAGACTGTTGTGACGTGGACTAATTAGCGTAAATGATATAAAATGTAAACGGTGACGTATGTAAATGTAGCTTAATTACCTTAAATATTAAAGGGGGGTCAAATAATTAGCTCTGAAATATTACTGTGATGCCCTCGACCGTGATTCATAGCTCGCTTGATCATGTTGGCTATGTAGCCTGGTGGTGCTGCTTGCGTCCACACACGCGCGCGCACGCACGCACACGCGCACACACACCTGTAGATTGACGGTTGAGAGGCGGGACCAAAGAGCCAGAGCTCAACCCCCCCGCAAGCACAACTAGGTGAGTACAACTAGGTGAGTACGCGCACGCGCACGCACGCTCGACCGAGCGGATAGCACACTGGACACGTGATCCTGTGGTCCCGGGTTCGATCCCGGACGCCGACGAGAAACGATGGGCAGAGTTCTTTCACCCTATGCCGCTGTTACCTAGCAGTAAATAGAAACCTGGGAGTTAGTCAGCTGCCACGGGCTGCTTCCTGGGGGTGGGTGTGTGGGGGGGGGGGGTGGAAAAAATAGTAGTAGTAGAATCAATGGATTGACAGTTGAGAGGCGGGCCGAAAGAGCAGAGCTCAACCCCCCTCCACCTCCCCCCCCCGCAAATATCACCCTATCCTCCCTCTCCCCCAATCTCCCACCTCTCCCCCCTCTTAACTTCCCTCTTTTAATAAGCGAGGAGGGAGGAGCTATGGATGCCGATAGTTCTTAAAATGTGGCACCGAGGCCGACCCTCACTGGCCCCCGACACTCGCCTGCTCCTTCATGTTTCATATGAGAAAGTTGATTAACCAGGCCGAGCTCTCCAGTTGTCAGAACGTACAGAAAAAGGCGGACTAAAACATCCGAACCTAATGGGGTTCACCCCAGAACCCATCCGGCACCTCACCAACACATCCCATCCTCCTCAGGACCCATCCGGCACCTCACCCCCACAGCCCATCCTTCCCAGGACCCATCCGGCACCTCACCAACACATCCCATCCTCCTCAGGACCCATCCGGCACCTCACCAACACATCCCATCCTCCTCAGGACCCCCCATCCGGCACCTCACCCCCACAGCCCATCCTTCCCAGGACCCCCCATCCGGCACCTCACCAACACATCCCATCCTCCTCAGGACCCATCCGGCACCTCACCCCCACAGCCCATCCTTCCCAGGACCCCCCATCCGGCACCTCACCAACACATCCCATCCTCCTCAGGACCCCCCATCCGGCACCTCACCCCCACAGCCCATCCTTCCCAGGACCCCCCATCCGGCACCTCACCAACACATCCCATCCTTCCCAGGACCCCCCATCCGGCACCTCACCCCCACAGCCCATCCTTCCCAGGACCCCCCATCCGGCACCTCACCAACACATCCCATCCTCCTCAGGACCCCCCATCCGGCACCTCACCCCCACAGCCCATCCTTCTCAGGACCCATCCGGCACCTCACCAACACATCCCATCCTCCTCAGGACCCATCCGGCACCTCACCCCCACAGCCCATCCTTCCCAGGACCCATCCGGCACCTCACCAACACATCCCATCCTCCTCAGGACCCCCCATCCGGCACCTCACCCCCACAGCCCATCCTTCCCAGGACCCCCCATCCGGCACCTCACCAACACATCCCATCCTCCTCAGGACCCCCCATCCGGCACCTCACCCCCACAGCCCATCCTTCCCAGGACCCCCCATCCGGCACCTCACCAACACATCCCATCCTCCTCAGGACCCCCCATCCGGCACCTCACCCCCACAGCCCATCCTTCCCAGGACCCCCCATCCGGCACCTCACCAAAACATCCCATCCTCCTCAGGACCCATCCGGCACCTCACCCCCACAGCCCATCCTTCCCAGGACCCCCCATCCGGCACCTCACCAACACATCCCATCCTCCTCAGGACCCATCCGGCACCTCACCCCCACAGCCCATCCTTCCCAGGACCCCCCATCCGGCACCTCACCAACACATCCCATCCTCCTCAGGACCCCCCATCCGGCACCTCACCCCCACAGCCCATCCTTCCCAGGACCCCCCATCCGGCACCTCACCAAAACATCCCATCCTCCTCAGGACCCATCCGGCACCTCACCCCCACAGCCCATCCTTCCCAGGACCCCCCATCCGGCACCTCACCAACACATCCCATCCTCCTCAGGACCCATCCGGCACCTCACCCCCACAGCCCATCCTTCCCAGGACCCCCCATCCGGCACCTCACCAACACATCCCATCCTCCTCAGGACCCATCCGGCACCTCACCCCCACAGCCCATCCTTCCCAGGACCCCCCATCCGGCACCTCACCAACACATCCCATCCTCCTCAGGACCCATCCGGCACCTCACCCCCACAGCCCATCCTTCCCAGGACCCCCCATCCGGCACCTCACCAACACATCCCATCCTCCTCAGGACCCATCCGGCACCTCACCCCCACAGCCCATCCTTCCCAGGACCCCCCATCCGGCACCTCACCACCACAGCACTCTTAGACACGGCTCCCCACACAAACTGGTAGGATAAAACACATTCTGGTCGCTCGACCAGAGTTTGGGAAGCCGGTGATGCAGCCCACCAGCCCATTGACACTAACGCTGCCCACTATCCTCCTCCAGCATCGCCTTCAGCCAGAAGTGGCAGCCAAGGCTCGCAGCTGGGGCGTCTCCCACTCGCTGTGTTTTTATATATGAACTAGGAATAACATGGCTGCCTTTTACTGGATATTAACACCAGAGGGATGGGGTGATAAGGGCTGTTTTTGAGTTGCGTTACGGACGGGTTAGGGACGGCTGGTAGGGCTAGGGACGGCTGGTGGGGCTAGGGACGGCTGGTGGGGCTAGGCTCTGCCCAGGATATAGGCTTGGCTCTGTTGGATAGTTAGTTCCCTGTTCTAGCGTTGTTGGTGTTATGTAAATCCCACTTTTTTGACTTTTCAAGACATAGCGTTCGTTACAGCCGGGTATAGTGACTCTACTTGGGTTCTGCTGCGAGCTGCCTTAAGATAACTGCCCCCTCGAAGCCTATAATGAGGTCACGGGTCGTCTGGGGTCACGGGTCGTCGTCTGGGATCACGGGTCGTCGTCTGAGGTCACGGGACGTCGTCTGAGGTCACGGGACGTCGTCTGAGGTCACGGGACGTCGTCTGAGGTCACGGGACGTCGTCTGAGGTCACGGGACGTCTGACGCCTCTTCTTGGAACATCTCCAAATCTTCAGACAAACAAGAAGCTAAACATTCAAGGTCCACGAATTGTCCGCAAGGTCGATTTTCTGCAGGCGCCCTGGTGTATAATTGACCCTTAGCGCCAACCTTCCCGTTGTAGGTCAGTTCTGAGCAAGAGTCTGCCGATTCTCCTTCGTATAAAGTCAAAGTGGATAGTTAACCATCCTAAAAGGATAGGAGTCTACATCTACAGGAAGGGAGAGTGGCAGAAGGAAGGGTGGTGGAAAGGAAGGGTGGTGGAAGGGAAAGGTGGCTAGAGGAATGGAGGAGGGGGGGGGGGAAGAGAGTGTAGGCGGCAGGGAAGATGTGGGAGGGGGGCGTCCCTGGCTGCCCCTAACCCCAGGGCAGCCTTCCAGACTCCTCGCCCGGGTTCTTAACGGAAAGGATTGGACGCTTCGAGAATCGCATTAGATTTTATTGACACCGCAGACGCGGGATCCGATCGTTTATCTGGCCAGATCCCACGCGTTTATTGCCCTCAAAATCGTGACTAATAAATTCTACACTTATTTGGGGGCTGTTGTTTTTCCCCTCCCCAGCCCCGCCCCGCCCCGCGAGCGGGAAATCCTATGCGCTGCTTTGGGTTTGCGAGAGACCTCGTAAGGTATCGGTATATTTGTACTAACGAAAGTTAATGATAGCGACGGACAGCCTCGATCCACATTTCCTTCCCCTGGTTTTCTTATTTCCGGGTGAGATAGGCAATAGCAGGGGAAACATAGCTTGGAGGAATGATTATAGAATTTCTTCGTCCTCTCCCATTTCAGGCATTTTCGTGTTGTTTACATCATCTTGCAGGTCGAATAAACAAACGTTTACTGATCCGCAACGGATAGGAATGGCCAGGGATATTTTCCCTTGTCTTAGGATAATTCCCTGTACGGACATGCCAGATGGCGGGGGGGGGGGGGGGATTGAGCCTTAAATCGATGTCTATAGATATCTAGAAACCACACACACACACACACACACACCACCAACCACACCACCACACACACCATCAACCACACCACCACACACACTGTCAGCTACACTACCACACACACCATCAACCACACCACCACACACACCATCAACCACACCACCACACACACTGTCAGCTACACTACCACACACACCACCACACTCCATTACAGATGGTGAAGGATAGTAGTGAAAACTCCGCACTAGGTCAGGACTTACCTGAAGAACAGAAATTAAAGAGTCACACTCAAGAGAGCAGGTTCCAAGCTGGAGGAATGTATCAAGTGGGGGTCCCACAAGGCTGGGTCATGGAACCGCGGCTGTTCCTAATTTACCTGAAAGACCTATCGGAAAAAGTGAGTTTATACACACAAGTGCTTGCAGATGATACAAAGAAAGAAAAAGAGAAAGAGAAACAGACAGAGAGACAGAGAGACAAACAGAGACAGACAGAGACAGACAGAGAAACAGACAGAGACAGACAGACAGAGACAGACAGAGACAGACAGACAGACCATCTACACCACCAGCGGAAGGTAACTACAGGGATGGGAAAGAGGGAGAAAGATTTAGGAATACATATAGTTCCAATACTAACACCAGACACACACATGAACGGGATAACATTGGCAGCATATGCAATGACAAGATTGGTGGCAGAAAAAAGTATGTTAAGCTGTGAGGATAGGTTAATGGAACTCAGTCTCACAACCCTATAGCCCAGAAGAAACAGAGAATATGATCACTTCATACAGGATACAGATAGGGATAGACAAGTTGGAAAAGGATAGCCTCTTGAAACAGAGACGGACAAGAGGACACAGGTGGAACTTAGAAATGTTGACCAGATCACACACTAGAAGGTGAAGGGACGACGACGTTTCGGTCCGTCCTGGACCATTCTCAAGTCGATTGAGATGCAAATGAGCCGAAGGAATATAAGGAAGTACTCGTACCCTGAACGGACATAATCATCAAGTGGAATGCAATGAAAGAAAAAGTTGTAGAAGCCGCCTCCACTCTCAGTTTTAAAACCAGATTCAAGAAAGAGAATCCAAACGTCAAAATAGTGAAGTTGCAACGGAACATGTACAGCAAGGCCTGCAGGCGGGGCATTAAGAACTATATAAACCTCACTCCACAGTAGACATTGATAGGTACGTGGTGATAGGTTAGTACCAGCACTCTTCTCCTCCCCCCCCCCCTCGCCCAACCACTTGGGCTGGACGGTAGAGCTACGGTCTCGCTTCATGCAGGTCGGCGTTCAATCCCCGACCGTCCAAGCGGTTGAGCACCATTCCTTTCCCCGCGTCCCATCCCGAATCCTTATCCTGACCCCTTCCCAGTGCTATATAGTCGTAATGGCTTGGCGCTTTCACCCCCTGATAATTCCCTCTTCCCAAACCTCCCACCAGCACCCTCCTCCACCAAGCCAACAATCAATCACCCCCAACAATCACCATCAGTAGCAAGGTGGAGGAGAGTAAGGGGGGGTGTCGACCCCCTCAATTGTGTGTGGTTGTGCAGTAATATCACCTCATCTCAATGACACACTAGTTCAGATGACGTCCCGTTTACCTACCAGATTTCTCATCAACTTAACAATGTAAGTTTGTAGAGACGTGTGTTGGTGCTCCCGAGATGGGAGAGGGGGTGGGAGAGGGGGTGGGAGAGGGGGTGGGAGAGGGGGTGGGAGAGGGGGTGGGAGAGGGGGTGGGGAGAGGGGGTGGGAGAGGTGGTGGGAGAGGTGGTGGTGGTGGTGCGGGGGGGGGGGGAGAGAGAGCAGGGAGAGTGAGAGAAATGGTTAGGCAGGAAGGAAGGAAACTACCAGGAGAAAGCGCCAAGCCATTACGACTATATAGCACTGGGAAGGGGTCAGGATAAGGATTTGGGATGGGACAGGGGGGAAGGAATTGTGCCCAACCACTTGGACGGTCGGGGATTGAACGCCGACCTGCAGGAATGGTGAGGGATTATAAACAAAAACTTCAAGGCACTCTACCACAAGTCAGCATATAATTTAACACAATTTAACCCAAAAATAATAATTCCAAAAGTCAATATTCACCCCCCCCCCCCACCACCCCCTTACCCTCCGCTGCCGAAATTATTTCCCCACACTACATCGCCGGTGATAATTTCCCTACACTACCGCACAAGAGATAATTTTCCCCCGCAGATTTTCCCCACAATCCGATATAATTCCCCAACACAAACCCAAACCATTAGATAATTTCCAAGAACCGTCGAATATATTGGAGGAGAAGGAGGTGGTGGTAGTGGTGGGGGGGGGGGGGAAGGGGATGGAGGGGACGGAAGGAAGGTGGGGAAGGAGGGAAGTTTGGGGGGAGAGTCTGGGGTAGAGTTGGGGGGGGGGTTCCCGCCCTCCTATTTTCTACGCGTGTGACCCCCAAAGGGGACGAAAGCGGTTGGGGCCATCTTGAACCCCAACCACTATTTGTAACTGGAGTTAGAAGAGGCAATTTTGTACGATGTCTGGGGTGTGGAGCTCAAAGGTCGGGGGGTTCTGGAGGTCGAGGGTTTCTGGGGGTCGGAGGGGGGTTTCTGGGGGTCGGAGGGGGGTTCTGGGGGTCGGAGGGGTTCTGGGGGGTCGAGAGTTCTGGGGTCGAGGGATCCTGGGGGTCAGCTGGGGCGTCTATAACCACCTCCATATTATCCCCCCCCAAGTCAACTATCTTCCCCCTCTTCGTTTTGAGGTTGCCCATTCCCCCCCCCCATCATCACCTGTCACTATTCCATCACTCCCCCCCCCCCCAACACCTGTCACCATCTCATAATCCTTTCACAGCTGAACTTCCAAAACGGTCTCTTTAACCAACCCCATTTCCTCCCCCCTCCCCCCTCTCCCCTCCTTCTATCCCATTCTCCTGTCCCCTCCCTCTCCCCTCTAAGAACACGTGGCGACAAACAAGCCACTTAAGGGAAACACCCAATTAGCGCGAGTGGCAAAATTGGCCAGTCAAACAGTGTTGCCACCTTTCCCAGTGTTTCCCCAAGACCCCAGCGCTGTAGCCATGGTAGGTTGAGACGCCCATGGTAGGTCGTACCTCCCATGGTAGGTCGAGACTCCCATGAGAGGTCGAGACGCCCATGGTAGGTCGAGACGCCCATGGTAGGTCGAGACGCCCATGGTAAGTTGAGACGCCCATAGTAAGTCGAGACGCCCATGCTAAGTTGAGACGCCCATAGTAAGTCGAGACGCCCATAGTAAGTCGAGACACCCATGGTAAGTCGAGACGCCCATGGTAGGTCGAGACGCCCATGGTAGGTCGAGACGCCCATGGTAGGTCGAGACGCCCATGGTAGGTCGAGACGCCCATGGTAGTTCCTCACTGAAGCAACGTGTGTGTGTCCCAAGAACAATCTCCCAAGTGTTCTCTCCCACATTAACTCTCCCACGCCAGCTCTCCCATGCGGTAAGCTGTGGAAAGGATCGACGCAGCAAATGAGAGAGGCATGAAAAAGGAGTATGTGGAAAAGGGGGGAGATAGAAGAAGTAGGAGATTGGAAGGAGGAAGTAGGATATTGGAAAGAGGAAGTAGGAGATTGGAAGGAGGAAGTAGGAGATTGGAAGGAGGAAGTAGGAGATTGGAAGGAGGAAGTAGGAGATTGGAAGGAAGGAAAATGGAGGGAATAGGGGAGAAAGAAGAGTGGGGGAGGAAACAAGGTGTAGAAACAAGGTCCCTTTCTACACAAATGGTGTAGAAAGGGACAGCTCAGGGATGGGAAGGAAGGGGATTGTGGGAAAGGGATCCGGAATGAGTGGATAATGCGCTAAGGGAGAGTGAGGAGTGAGAGACGATTCTCTCTCTCTCACTCTCTCTCACACTCTCTCACACTCTCTCACACTCTCTCACACTCTCTCACACTCTCTCACACTCTCTCACACTCTCTCACACTCTCTCACACTCTCTCACACTCTCTCACACTCTCTCACACTCTCTCACACTCTCTCTCACTCTCTCTCACTCTCTCTCACTCTCTCTCACTCTCACTCACTCTCACTCACTCTCACTCACTCTCACTCACTCTCACTCTCTCTCACTCTCTCTCACTCTCTCTCACTCTCTCTCACTCTCTCTCACTCTCTCTCACTCTCACACTCTCTCACACTCTCTCACACTCTCTCACACTCTCTCACACTCTCTCACACTCTCTCACACTCTCTCACACTCTCTCACACTCTCTCACACTCTCTCACACTCTCTCACACTCTCTCACACTCTCTCACACTCTCTCACACTCTCTCACACTCTCTCACACTCTCTCACACTCTCTCACACTCTCTCACACACTCACTCACTCTAGCTCCTCGAGACGTCTGTAGGAAGATGCTGACTAGGGTACTGCTGTCAGCACAGCGCCTACATGCGACGCTGTGCTCTTTACAAAGGTGAAGAGTGAGACCCACTCAAGATGTGATGAGGGGGCCTGGGGGTTACCTAGTTTGGTTGGACGAGTGATAGTGAGGTAGTGAGGGCGCCGTGGTGAGGGGGGGAGGGGGGGGAGGCTTGATAGTGTGGTTGTATGAGTAATAGTGAGGAAGAGGTGACGGGGGGGGGGGAATGAGAGGGGGGTCTGATTAGTAGGGGGGGGGGGGGGGGTTGTATTCACTTAGTTGTGTTTGCGGGGGTTGAGTTCTGCTCTTTCGGCCCGCCTCTCAACTGTCAATTAACGATCAATTCCCCCCCCCCCCCACACATGCACAGACAGACAGCTGCTAAGGGCTGCTTCCTGTAACTCCCAGGTACCTATTCACTGCTAAGTAACAGGGGGGGGGGGCATCAGGGTAAAAGAAACCTTGCCCATTTGTTTCCGTCAACGCCGGAGGATCAAACCCCGGTCCCCAAGATTACGAGCCCTGAGTGCTGTCCACTCAGCCACCAGGCGCCACACTAGGTTGTAGTGTAGTGTGAAGGTGGTAGGGTGGGGGAAGAGAGGGTTCTATAGCGGTGATGAGGATGCAATGGGGTTGATCAACTGAGGGTTGATCAACTGAGGGTTGATCTGAGCAGGGAAGTGCTCAGCTTCAATAAGCAACAGGTCAATGTGATGATAACGAAGGCCACGCACATAAAATTCACCATGACTAGTTCCTGAACCGATTATGTGCCTCTGTAATCCTTTACACCACCGCCCACGGGATAGGTATGGGGTGCATAATAAAGAAAGAAATTGAATTTGACCATAAACCTCAAAGTTGTCAGCGTCCAAGGGTTAATCGTTTTCCATCTACCTATGTTTCATTCCGTTTTAATTTACCCGTGTTGATATTTCTGCAAGCACCAACAGTTTGACTGACCAAGCCATCACCGAACAGTAATCAAAACCACTAAAAATAAATATTATATATATATATATATATATATATATATATATATATATATATATATATATATATATATATATATATATATGTCGTACCTAGTAGCCAGAACACACTTCTCGGCCTAATATGCAAGGCCCGATTTGCCTAATAAGCCAAGTTTTCCTGAATTAATATATTTTCTCTAATTTTTTTCTTATGAAATAATAAAGCTACCCATTTCATTATGTATGAGGTCAATTTTTTTTATTGGAGTTAAAATTAACGTAGATATATGACCGAACCTAACCAACCCTTCCTAACCTAACCTAACCTATCCTTATAGGTTAGGTTAGGTTAGGTAGCAGAAAAAGTTAGGTTAGGTTAGGTTAGGTAGGTTAGGTAGTCGAAAAACAACTAATTCATGAAAACTTGGCTTATTAGGCAAATTGGGCCTTGCATAGTAGGCTGATAAGTGCGTTCTGGCTACTAGGTACGACATATATATATATATATATATATATATTTTGGTAGCAGTCTTTCCTGTAGACATATTTTATTAAATATGACCGAAAAAGTAAGATTAATAATTCTAACACGAATTTTCTCAATCTTCTTTCTCAATCTTCTCAAATAAAAATGAATTTTGGAGAAGTGTTTTTGATTTACCTCCAACAGTGAAGCATAATGTACGAAAGATTGAGAAAATTCGTGTTAGAATTATTAATCTTACTTTTTCGGTCATATTTAATAAAATATATATATATATATATATATATATATATATATATATATATATATAATATATAT
>NC_091182.1:31269924-31292424 GCF_040958095.1 Procambarus clarkii
ATCCCTGTATCGTGCGTATCTTCCTATCACCAGCGACCCAACGCCACCATCTCCACCACTAGGATAATCACCACCACTCCACCCCCCCCCCCCATGACAGCCTCCCCAACTTGCTCCACACAAGTTGGTGAAAGAGCCAGGGAGACGGGAGAGAACACGGGAGAGAACACATTCAACACTTATTGAGACGCGCTCAGGTGTTGTGGAGGGCAGGGAAGGTAGGAGAGTAGGGGAGGGAGAGAGGGGAGGGAGGGAAGGGAGGTAGAAGAGAGGGAAGGATGGAGGGGGAGAGAGAGAGAGGGGGGGGGAGATGGGGAGAGAGATCTTCATCTGGAGATACTGTGACAATCGATCTGCAGACTCAATAGAGCAACTTCCAGCTCAACATTTGACAAGTTCTGGCCTGTTTCCGCTGCGCCATCTCGCCATCTCTCGCCATCTCTCGCCATCTCTCTCTCTCTCTCTCTCTCTCTCTCTCTCTCTCTCTCTCTCTCTCTCTCTCTCTCTCTCTCTCACTCTCTCTCTCTCTCTCTCTCTACACCAGGGTCTTCACTACCCTCTGCACCCAACCCAATACCCTACCAGATACCCAACTACGCTACCATCTTCATTAAACTCAACGCCCAAACTCTGGTTTGGACCGTCAATGGTCAACCCGTGTACCTTCTATAGATATTTTGCTCAATACAAACTTACCTCAATTATCCTGTTATTGCACAGATATCTTGCACTCTATCTTACTGGAGGCTCCCTGCTATAGCTTTACATGGATAGCGGGAGAAGATAGCGCAGGGGGGAATATCTTTAAACTTTTTTTATGTTTTTGTTTTTTTAACAAGTGTGAAAACAAGTGTGTTTGTTTTTTTTATCGGAAGTAAACTAGGGAGCCGGTCGGCCGAGCGGACAGCACGCTGGACTTGTGATCCTGTGGTCCTGGGTTCGATCCCAGGCGCCGGCGAGAAACATTGGGCAGAGTTTCTTTCACCCTATGCCCCTGTTACCTAGCAGTAAAATAGGTACCTGGGTGTCAGTCAGCTGTCACGGGCTGCTTCCTGGGGGGTGGAGGCCTGGTCGAGGACCGGGCCGCGGGGACACTAAAAAGCCCCGAAATCATCTTAAGATAACCTTAAGATAAGATAACCCCTGACTCTTGTTAGCAGGCTTCCGTTGGATCAATTATGAAATAAACTACGTCCTGCAACCGTTCTCCCAACATCACTAAACTGATGTACGAAATTGCCCGAACCTAACCTGACCTTGCGGACTATCGAACAGAAAACGGGACATCACGTCACTTTCGCGAGTCGCTAGGGAGGGAAACTCGCCAATTTTACTGGTCAGTGTAAAATGCTGGGGCCAGATTCACGAAAGCACTTACGAACCTGTCCATCTTTCCTCAATCTTTGACAGCTGTGTTTACAATGATTAAACAGTTAATGAGCTCCGAAGCACCAGGAGGCTGTTTATAACAATAACAACAGTTGATTGGCAAGTTTTCATGCTTGTAAACTGTTTAATAAATGTAACCAAAGCCGTCAAAGATTGAGGAAAGATGTACACTTTCGTAAGTACTTGCGTAACTGCTTCGTGAATCTGGCCCCAGAGCTATTGATAGGGATTAGCAAGCAACGCAATTATATTCAGACTTGCTAACTTGCAAAGGCTTAAACAAACAACTGAAACAAGACTACTTCATGAAGGAGTCTTTGGAAACTTAACATTTGTCTTGCTGTGTATCTTAGAAGCGAGTTTGGCTCCACATCTAATGAAAGAACACCATTAGCATGCTTAAAGAGAAATGGCGAATGGAGGAGAGAGATCGAAGGAGAGAGAGAAGAGGAGGGAACGAGAGAGAGAAAGAGAGGGGGGGAGGAGGATAGGAATGGAAAGATGACACAGAAGGGAAAAAAAGCCAAGGGGGTGACAAAGCAGGAGGAAGGGGGGGGGGATGATGGTACGATCTTTAGCACAGTTTATAACCTAATGAGGATCCAAACACGTTCGGATCTTGTATAAATAACCTAACCTGCTGATTATTGTTGTTGTCACCTGGTGTAGTACAATATTTAGAGTAGCACTCTCTCTCTCTCTCTCTCTCTCTCTCTCTCTCTCTCTCTCTCTCTCTCTCTCTCTCTCTCTCTCTCTTTCTCTTTCTCTCTGTCTCTCTCTCTCTCTTTCTCTCTCTCTCTCTCTCTCTGTCTGTCTGTCTGTCTGTCTCTCTCACACAATCAGGTGTTTCAGAAACAAAAACAAATGTGCTCTGATAGAAAGCTACGAGTCAGTCTGTTAAGCCTTTAAGAAGTTGGCGAATTAGATTTTCTGCTGGTTAAGCCCTCTGGCTATTAGTCTGAGTTAACTGGTCAACACACACACACACACACACACACACACACACACACACACACACACACGGGCCTCGTAGCCTGGTGGATAGCGCGCAGGACTCGTAATTCTGTGGCGCGGGTTCGATTCCCGCACGAGGCAGAAACAAATGGGCAAAGTTTCTTTCACCCTAAGTGCCCCTGTTACCTAGCAGTAAATAGGTACCTGGGAGTTAGTCAGCTGTCACGGGCTGCTTCCTGGGGTGTGTGTGTGTGTGTGGTGTGGAAAAAAAAAAGTAGTTAGTAAACAGTTGATTGACAGTTGAGAGGCGGGTCGAAAGAGCAAAGCTCAACCCCCGCAAAAACACAACTAGTAAACACACACACACACACCCACCCACCCACCCGTCGAGGGTCGTAGTCCTAAGGGCCCCGGGTTCGATTCCTGGCCGAGGCAGAAAGAAATGGGCAGTTTCTTTTTTTCACCCTGATGCACCTGTTCACCTAACAGTAAATAGGTACCTTGGAGTTAACCGCCTGCTTCCTGGAGATGTGTGTCTGTGTGCCTGTGTTTAGAAAGTATATGTAGTAGACATAATAGAGGAAAACAGACTGGTTAGAAAGGCGGGGTCCAAGAGCTAATAGCTCGATTCAGCAGGCACAAATAGTAAAGACACACATCCTAAGTTTCAAACCAAAAGGTGAAGACATTCGCCAAACATCGAACGGAAACGATGAAAATTAAAGCAAACTTCAGTAAATATCTTTTAAAAGTTCACGGAAAGGGAGTTTTAACTTAGAGGAAAGACATAAAACTCCTGGTAATATGTCATCCGAAGACTTTATAAGAATGCAAAGATCCTACTATAACAGAATACATGTCTGCCTGTCTCTCTTTGCAGGGGGACGCGTCTGGGGTAGGGGACGGACATAGGCCGACCCGACCTGCTTATTTTAAATGCTTTTAGGAATATTAGCAATAATAGAAACCCCCAATGCAATTTTCAAGCTGTCAACTGAAATATTTGATGCGATTTCCCTAGAGTTTTAGTGATAGTAATAGTAATATATTTTCTGACCCATAATATGTCAGCGTCTTCACGACTTCCAACCTTTTTGTACAGTCAGTATGGTTTAGAGGAGCAGGAGGCCTGGTCAACGACCGGGCCGCGGGGACGCTAAGCCCCGGAAGCACCTCAAGGTAGAGGCATAGTACAAGATACGCTAAAGTGCATGGAGCCCTGACTGTCTGAATTCGAATCCTTCAAGGGTGAGAAGTTTTCAGCTACCCCACAGAGCCAGGAGGGATCATCAACCACTGAGGCACCCACTCACGAAACCGCTACATCTTTCCTCAGACATGACAGCTTTGTTGATATTTATTAAACCGTTGACGAGGTGGGAAAACTTTACAACCCAAGGTTATGATTGTAATAATCAACCTCATAGTGCGTTGGAGATCAAACTATTTAATAAATCTAAGCAAAGACATCATGAGATGTACAGGTTTCGTAACGTAAGACATAATATATACCATCTTGAGGTTATCTTGAGATGATTTCGGGGCTTTTTAGTATCCCCGCGGCCCGGTCCTCGACCAGGCCTCCACCCCCAGGAAGCAGCCCGTGACAGCTGACTAACACCCAGGTACCTATTTTACTGCTAGGTAACAGGGGCATAGGGTGGAAGTAACTCTGCCCATTGTTTCTCGCCGGTGCCTGAGATCGAACCCAGGACCACAGGATCACAAGTCCAGCGTGCTGTCCGCTCGGCCGACCGGCTCCCCATCAAAAACATTAAACATAATAATATGAAAAGGTCTCACTCAAGTATTGAGACGAAGGGGACGCCATGTTTAACATCCTAGAGAGGAGGTGGAGGCGAATTTAGGAACACAGATGGAAGCTGGAAAATCAAACGAGTTAGAGGAGACGCAAGAAAGCATTTTCAACTGACGGCCTGAGCAGTCAAACTGTTGGTGCTTACCGCTTGTAAATCAAACGCTTGCACCACCGTTCGATTGTTCAGGTACCCTTTGTCGATGTTTAACAAGTTTCCTCTTAGACACGACCCTTAACTGATGCTCGTCTCGGAATTGCGAGGGATGAGATACGAAGAAAGACTGAAAGAACTAGACCTGATGTCGCTAGTGAGAGAGAGAGAGAGAGAGAGAGAGAGAGAGAGAGAGAGAGAGAGAGAGAGAGAGAGAGAGAGAGAGAGAGAGAGAGAGAGAGAGAGAGAGAGAGAGAGAGAGAGAGAATTATACAATACTCAGAGGGTTTAACAGTGGGAGAAATGTTCAAAATGAACACAACAGGAGAAGTCATAGATGGAAGCTTGAACATCAGACGAGTCATAGTGATGTGAAAAAGTTCCCATTTAGCGTAAGAGTAGTGGGAAAATATAATGATCTAAATGAGCACCTTATAGAAGCGAATTCTGTACATAAATTAACAAAAATTGATACGATAGCGGAATAAGATAACCCAGCGGATTGAAAGGCAGGTCCAAGAAAGAAAAGTTGATCATTCAGGAACAAATAAGTGCTTACCCACATCCACCTACCCACACACCCACCTACCCACACCCACCTACCCACACACCCACCCACACACACATCCACCTACCCACACACCCACCTACCCACACACCCACCCACACACACATCCACCTACCCACACACCCACCCACACACACATCCACCTACCCACACACCCACCTACCCACACACCCACCCACACACACATCCACCTACCCACACACCCACCTACCCACACACCCACCTACCCACACACCCACCCACACACACATCCACCTACCCACACACCCACCTACCCACACACCCACCTACCCACACACCCACCTACCCACACACCCACCTACCCACACACCCACCCACACACACATCCACCTACCCACACACCCACCTACCCACACACCCACCCACACACACACCCACCTACCCACACACCCACCCACACACACATCCACCTACCCACACACCCACCCACACACACATCCACCTACCCACACACCCACCTACCCACACACCCACCTACCCACACACCCACCTACCCACACACCCACCTACCCACACACCCACCCACACACACATCCACCTACCCACACACCCACCTACCCACACACCCACCCACACACACATCCACCTACCCACACACCCACCCACACACACATCCACCTACCCACACACCCACCTACCCACACACCCACCTACCCACACACCCACCCACACACACATCCACCTACCCACACACCCACCTACCCACACACCCACCTACCCACACACCCACCCACACACACATCCACCTACCCACACACCCACCTACCCACACACCCACCTACCCACACACCCACCTACCCACACACCCACCCACCTACCCACACACCCACCTACCCACACACCCACCTACCCACACACCCACCTACCCACACACCATCCCACACACACCCACCCACACACACCCACCTACCCACACACCCACCTACCCACACACCCACCTACCCACACACCCACCTACCCACACATCCACCTACCCACACACCCACCTACCCACACACCCACCTACCCACACACCCACCTACCCACACACCCACCTACCCACACACCCACCTACCCACACACCCACCTACCCACACACCCACCTACCCACACATCCACCTACCCACACACCCACCTACCCACACATCCACCTACCCACACACCCACCCACACACACACACCCACCCACACACCCACCCACCCACACACCCACCTACCCACACACCCACCTACCCACACATCCACCTACCCACACACCCACCTACCCACACACCCACCTACCCACACACCCACCTACCCACACACCCACCTACCCACACACCCACCTACCCACACACCCACCTACCCACACATCCACCTACCCACACACCCACCTACCCACACACCCACCCACACACACACCCACCTACCCACACACCCACCTACCCACACACCCACCTACCCACACACCCACCTACCCACACACCCACCTACCCACACACCCACCTACCCACACACCCACCCACACACACACCCACCTACCCACACACCCACCCACACACACACCCACCTACCCACACACCCACCTACCCACACACCCACCTACCCACCTACCCACACACCCACACACCCACCTACCCACACATCCACCTACCCACACACCCACCTACCCACACACCCACCTACCCACCTACCCACACACCCACACACCCACCTACCCACACACCCACCTACCCACACATCCACCTACCCACACACCCACCTACCCACACACCCACCTACCCACACACCCACCTACCCACACACCCACCCACACACCCACCTACCCACACACCCACCTACCCACACACCCACCTACCCACACACCCACCTACCCACACACCCACCTACCCACACACCCACCTACCCACACACCCACCTACCCACACACCCACCTACCCACACACCCACCCACACACACACCCACCCACACACACACCCACCTACCCACACACCCACCTACCCACACACCCACCCACCCACACACCCACCTACCCACACACCCACCTACCCACACACCCACCTACCCACACACCCACCCACACACACACCCACCCACACACCCACCTACCCACACACCCACCTACCCACACACCCACCTACCCACACATCCACCTACCCACACACCCACCTACCCACACACCCACCTACCCACACACCCACCCACACACACCCACCCACCCACACACCCACCTACCCACACACCCACCCACACACACACCCACCTACCCACACACCCACCCACACACACACCCACCCACACACCCACCTACCCACACACCCACCTACCCACACACCCACCCACACACACACCCACCCACCTACCCACACACCCACCCACCCACACACCCACCTACCCACACACCCACCCACACACACACCCACCCACACACCCACCTACCCACACACCCACCTACCCACACCCACCCACACACACCCACCTACCCACACACCCACCTACCCACACACCCACCCACACACACACCCACCCACACACCCACCTACCCACACACCCACCTACCCACACACCCACCTACCCACACACCCACCTACCCACCTACCCACACATCCACCTACCCACACACCCACCTACCCACACACCCACCTACCCACACACCCACCCACACACACCCACCCACCCACACACCCACCTACCCACACACCCACCCACACACACACCCACCCACCCACACACCCACCTACCCACACACCCACCCACACACACCCACCTACCCACACACCCACCTACCCACACACCCACCTACCCACACACCCACCTACCCACACACCCACCTACCCACACACCCACCTACCCACACATCCACCTACCCACACACCCACCCACACACACACCATCCCACCTTCCCTTACTATCTATACAACAGCCTATAGTGATATCTTTCTTTTCTTTCACGGCACATAATCGCGTAGTTCGATAAAGGATTCCGATAAGACCTATTCATCTTCAAATCCTATTTTACTCGCTGATCGTCCCTCCCCCACCCCCCGTTTAACTCTCCATGTCTATCCTCTCCCACTTTCCTCCTTATCTATTCCGTTCCATTTTCCGTCTTGTCTATTCTGTTCCACGCCTTTAACTACCTACCTTGAGGTTACCTTGAGGTGCATCCGGGGCTTAGCGTCCCCGCGGCCCGGTCGTCGATCAGGCCTCCTGGTTGCCGGACTGATCAACCAGGCTGTTGGGCGCGGCTGCTCGCAGCCTGACGTACGAGTCACAGCCTGGTTGATCAGGTATCCTTTAGAGGTGCTTATCCAGCCTACACCAGAAAAATTCTATTCCTTCCCCATTTTCTGTCTCAATTAAATTCTCTCTCTCATTTTCCTCATACTTCTTTGTCTCATCTCTGCTATGCCTCTCCCCCTTCCTCCCTCCCTCCCACCTATTCCATCTCCATTCCTTCCCATCCTATCCAATAATGGTGTATATTAAAACTACAAGTTTAACCCAGCGGAGTTCCGTCTCCAGCCAGTCACCCCCACGTACACCACTTTCTCCCACTATACCACCAACTGAGACAACACCCACCACTGCCTGCCACCCATGTACACTACCACCATCACATCTTTAACCTGGGAGGCAACACACACTCACACACACACTCAGGGGCCCCCTCCCACGGACGCCACCACCACTACCTCATCTTTAAACTCCCACTCTGAACGGACACAACACTGCTCTCCCATGTACATTATTAACACCTCTCCCACGTACATCATACATCTGCAACGCAAACTCGAAGCTACTGACGATGAACTTCATGCAATTGTAATGCAACTAGGTCATGTATATGGTACAATCACCCCACCTATGGTACAACCCTATGGTACAACCCTACCTATGGTAGGGAGCCGGTCGGCCGAGTGGACAGCACGCTGGACTTGTGATCCTGTGGTCCTGGGTTCGATCCCAGGCGCCGGCGAGAAACAATGGGCAGATTTTTTTTCACCCTATGCCCCTGTTACCTAGCAGTAAAATAGGTACCTGGGTGTTAGTCAGCTGTCACAGGCTGCTTCCTGGGGGTGGAGGCCTGGTCGAGGACCGGGCCGCGGGGACACTAAAAAGCCCCGAAATCATCTCAAGATAACCTCAAGAAGATGGTACAACCATATGTATAATGCAACCAACCCACGCATGGTTCACGCTATGAACAATAGAGCCATCCCACATACAATAGAGCCATCCCACATACAATAGAGCCATCCCACATACAATAGAGCCATCCCACATACAATAGAGCCATCCCACATACAATAGAGCCATCCCACATACAACAGAGCCATCCCACATACAATAGAGCCATCCCACATACAATAGAGCCATCCCACATACAACAGAGCCATCCCACATACAATAGAGCCATCCCACATACAACAGAGCCATCCCACATACAATAGAGCCATCCCACATAAAATACAACCATCCCACATACAATACAACCACCCACCTGTCCAATACACCCACCCTATCACTGATCCCTATAATAAAAATGATACTTTGGCAAAGTATCTAAATTACTGGAATTCAATTAGATCGTTCAATGGGAGCCAATATGGGAGGCTCCGAATGCATTCCTCTATAATCACTTCTGAACACACACTACACACCTCCGCTGGGGTCCCCACTGCCACACCTAGTTAATACACTAGGTGGTAGTGATCCACTACACCGATACAGGGTGTAGTGTGGACCACAGACCAGCACTTCACTAACACAATACACCTAGATGAAGCCATTTCGGGCTATTCATGCCCGTGCCACCTCCTGAGTGGCATATTCATCTTCATCCACAAGGACTCAACTATTATAGTAGAATATCACCACTATCGCAGTGGTGGTAGTCTAGTCTACCACTATCACACCACAACAACAATCTGCCGACAGCGCAATTAAGGCAATCACAATCAGGGTTATGGTAATTACCACAATTACAGGAATCACCTACAACAATCACTACTCACATTATACGATTGTCAACACTCACGCTAGTACCATAGCTACCAGCCACACTACTCCCTCCCCCTCCCCCCCGTATACCACCTGCACAACCACCATCACCACCTACACCCCCCCCATGATGTCAGTGGTTGACATAGTACACACCACTGATGCTGCTATGATGCCGGACACATCACTACAATCTTCTCTAGGCAACCAGTACTATGCTGTACATGGGGTTCATGCATTGTACGTGGGGTTCCTGCATTGTACGTGGGGGTTCCTGCATTGTACGTGGGGGTTCCTGCATTGTACGTGGGGTTCCTGCATTGTACGTGGGGGTTCCTGCATTGTACGTGGGGGTTCCTGCATTGTACGTGGGGGTTCCTGCATTGTACGTGGGGGTTCCTGCATTGTACGTGGGGGTTCCTGCATTGTACGTGGGGGTTCCTGCATTGTACGTGGGGGTTCCTGCATTGTACGTGGGGGTTCCTGCATTGTACGTGGGGGTTCCTGCATTGTACGTGGGGGTTCCTGCATTGTAGACCGGCGTAGAACATCAAAACACCACCACTGACAAAAAAAAAAAGAGGTTCAATTGTTTGGACACCAAAAGTTATTCCACACGTTGTTTGACATAGGAAAGGGGATGTCAATTTTCACGAACTGAATTGCTGTTGAACAATTTCTTTGGTTGCCAACGAGGCGAGTCACCATTCTCTGTTGCATCACAATCACTTACCATCATCATCACCATCATCCTCTGCCCCTGACCCCATGACCTGTCCGGCTGTAATCACAATTCAGGTCAAATCACCACGGAACAGCAATCTAGATCACAACACCTCGTACAAGTCAGGGGTTGAAACGAGGAGGTTCACCCTCCTCTCATATTCATACCTCGCTGTTCCAAAGGTACTCTGAACACGCTGTTCAAGTGATCTGAACAAGCACTTGGGGTTAACGGGTGAATGGTCCAGCAAACAGGCGTTGACAGAGAGAGTTTCCAAGTTCGAGAACTTGTTCAGAATCGAATGTCCCCCTCCATAAAAAACACACAATATAGGTCAAACAAAATACATATAAACACAACATGGCGTAATTTCGCGACCGAACACGCGCATACACGCAGGTGTTCGATCCGCCAGCGAAGTCGAACCGCGACTACCGAACGAGGAGGGAAAAAAGGAAGATCGACGGGTCGAAGGAGAGTATATGGTTTACCCTCAGGTGGGGAGCGGAGGTAAACCGTCCCCTCACACTCACCAGCACTAACTGGCACCCACACGCCGTGCGGGCCTCCACCAGCGCCACCAGTGAGTGCCAGCAGCCAGCCTCCTCCCCCCCCCCTGCGCCAACCTTCAAAACCCTGCCAGTGCCAAACTGCTGCCGCTACTGCTGCCGCTGTGGCGGACACACACACTCCCGCGGTGAAACCCATCATAGGCGACTACAGGAGAACCCTATCATCCTCTTTAGAATACAGTCGACTACAGGAGAACCCCATCATCCTCTTTAGAATACAGTCGACTACAGAACAACCTCATCATCCTCTTTAGAATACAGTCGACTACAGGAGAACCCCATCATCCTCTTTAGAATACAGTCGACTACAAAACCCCATCATCCTCTTTAGAATACAGTCGACTACAGAACAACCTCATCATCCTCTTTAGAATACAGTCGACTACAGGAGAACCCCATCATCCTCTTTAGAATACAGTAGACTACAAAACCCCATCATCCTCTTTAGAATACAGTCGACTACAGAACAACCTCATCATCCTCTTTAGAATACAGTCGACTACAGGAGAACCCCATCATCCTCTTTAGAATACAGTCGACTACAGAGCCCCATCATCCTCTTTAGAATACAGTAGACTACAAAACCCCATCATCCTCTTTAGAATACAGTCGACTACAGGAGAACCCTATCATCCTCTTTAGAATACATTCAGCTACAGGAGTCGGCTATAGAGCAGCACAGATGGTTGTAACGTGAGCTACAAACAGCTACAGAAAGTGGAACAGAAGGTAGTAGAAAGACACAGACATCTACAGCGGACTGTAAACAGACATATTTACCTACAAGAGTGGTACAGTGAACCACAGCTGACGACAGACAGGTACAGAAGACTGTAGAGATCTACAGTATGCTACACAGTGATACGGAAGAGTACAGACGATATTACGATACCCGCACTCCCATTCACAGCGCTGTCTCGTCAACTACGATAGCCGCTATTGACAGTATAGCAAGCCAAAGGTTATTACACAGAGTATGGTAGTTAAGTATGCAATTACCAATCTCTGGGTGGCACAGCCAATCGCTGGGTGCCACTGTCAAGCGGTTGTGACCAATGACAAGCGTTGAGTGCCACTGCCGACCACTAACAGCCGCTGGGTGTCAGTACCAGCCGCTGAGTGCCACTACCAGCCACTGAGTACCACTACCAGCCGCTGAGTGCCACTACCAGCCGCTGAGTGCCACTACCAGCCACTGAGTACCACTACCAGCCACTGAGTGCCTCTACCAGCCACTGAGCTTGCGGGCCGCTCCAAGCAACAGCCTGGTGGACCAAACTCTCACAAGTCAAGCCTGGCCTCGGGCCGGGCTTGGGGAGTAGAAGAACTCCCAGAACCCCATCAACCAAGTATCGAGCAAGCATCTTGTCTGAGTGCTATTTAATTGACCCAGGATTTGTAACAAGTTATGTGATTTCACTGTATAAATTATGATATATTTATATGTACTGAGCTCTTGTACACAGCTCAGTGCACAGCATGTTGAGGCAGCAACAGCTGTGCTTGAACGTCAACAAACGGGAGAGATGCTTAATAATAATTTACTCATGGAAAATATTTCAGATGCACTGGTTCCAAATCGGCAGGTGGAAATAACTCCATATGTTGACCAGACCACACACTAGAAGGTGAAGGGACGACGACGTTTCGGCCCGTCCTGGACCATTCTCAAGTCGATTGTGAATGGCAATCGACTTGAGAATATCATTCTCGTCGATTGTCTCAAAACAATTGACTTGAGAATGGTCCAGGACGGACCGAAACGTCGTCGTCCCTTCACCTTCTAGTGTGTGGTCTGGTCAACATACTTCAGCCACGTTATTGTGACTCATCGCCCGCAACTCCATATGAGTCGAAGGGGCCATGATAGAATGCCCCCGTTGAAAGGTAGAGGTGAAATAGGTACGCTGAGAGGTGCAATAGGTACGCTGAGAGGTGCAATAGGTACGCTGAGAGGTGCAATAGGTACGCTGAGAGGTGCAATAGGTACGCTGAGAGAGAACTCTAACAGCATCGAGGACCCCAAGACTGATCTGTATACACACTCCCGCTACCCATAGTGGGTATAACCTGCCTATCTCTCGCGGTGTTCAAGAGAGATCTTGATAAACACTATCCGAAGGATACCCAATCAACCAGGCTGTTAGATGTAGCTGGAACACTGCAAGCAGCTGTGTCTGACAGCCTGGTTGACTGACTAGGCCACCAACCAGGAGGCCTGGTCAGAGACCGGGCCGTTTAGATCTTGATCTTACGAACCAACGGAAGATAACCGCAATTCAAGATAACCTGCTCAAACCAGCACACACGAATATATTAATAATAACGCGACCCACTTCAACAGGAATCGACATTCGGAATAATGACAGTAATTAAAACCAAAAGAGGCCTCAGCAAATTACCAACTCCACTACGGGCTCACCATAGCCCGTGCTACTTGGATCTTTTTCTTCCAGGTAACGAATCTTTAACAACAAACAAACAAACCACTTCTATAATCCACAAAGACACCAACTTATAGAGGAACCTAGACTCTATCCACACATTATCTCATTATATTTCACGTTCCTATAACTTTTCCTTACCCTTTATCTTTCCAACCCCCCCCCCCCCCCCGAGCCCAACCACTTGGGCTGGACGGTAGAGCGACGGTCTTGCTTCATGCAGATCGGCGTTCAATTCCCGACCGTCCAAGTGGTTGGACACCATTCCTTTCCCCCCCCCGTCCCATCCCAGATCCTTATCCTGACCCCTTCCAAGTGCTATATAGCCATAATGGCTTGGCGTTTTCCCTTGACAATTCCTTCCTTCCTTCCAAACCCCCCCACAACCCCAACTCTTTACCCCACCAAAACAAACCCCTATTCCCTAACTTACCAGCAACCTCCACACCACCACCTCACAGAGCTCCCAATCTCACATACCTGAAAAAAAGAGACATTACAATCAAAAGTACAATCAAAACAACACAATCACTTAATAATCCTATTCACACAAATACATAAAAAAGGCTGATAATGCTGTTGAGTCTAAATAACAACAAAAGGTATCATGTTATCCTTAAATAACCTACGATAACCCAGCTGGAGATCCGGGGCCAGATTCACGAAGCAGTTCCCCAAGCACTTACGAATCTGTACATCTTTTCTCAATCTTTGGCGGCTTTGTTTAAAAATATATTAAACAGTTAATGAGCTCCGAAGCACCAGGAGGCTGTTTACAACAATAACAACAGTTGATTCGGCAGCTTGTAAACCGTTTAATAAATGTAACCAAAGCCGTCAGAGATCGAGGAATGATATACATGTTCGTAAGTGCTTGCGTAACTGCTTCGTGAATCTGGCTCCTGTTCTCCGGACGAGTGATTAGAGATGGAAATAACAATAAACCGCTGTTCTGCTACAGATGTTCTCAGCATTTTCTATGAGGTTATTAATTGCTAATATCATTATTATTGCTTAGTATTAAATCAATAAAATTTCCGCTACTTTAAGCAGAAATCTTTCTCCTAATGTCCTCTTAACATCAAGAACAAAACAAATACAAATGAAGAACAAAAAAATAAAGCGTATGAAATAAAAACAATGAAAGGAGCACATGAACAAATAACCAAATACAGAAGACTTAAAGAACAAATGACATGGAACAAATAACTCGACAAACTTAGCCACGAGATATAAGGAAGACACTAGAGGGTGATTGGGTGATTAGAGGGGGAGGGGGAGTGGAAGGGGTTGATCAGGTCAATCAGCTTGCACATGCAATCCATTTATTTGTAGTACTTACAGTGATCTTTATTTACAACGGTGATCATCTATCAAAAGATTTAATCTATGTTCCCTCATTCTGCTATTCTTCAATTTATTAAATTGGGTTTTGTTTTTAAATTTTGTTAATTTTCCCTTGGAGTGTGTCTAACCACTTGGGCTGGACGGTAGACCGACGGTCTCGCTTCATGCAGGTCGGCGTTCAATCCCCGACCGTCCACCAAGAGGTTGGGGCACCATTCCTTCCCCCCCAGTCCCATCCCAAATCCTTATCCTGACCCCGTCCAAGTGCTATATAGTCGTAAAAGCAGAGAAGCTCTTCAATAGATACAAAAATACTTCATGTGCACTCACATAGGTCCCAAACCACGACGTGACTGTACTCAGCCCCTGTAAGTACATCTGAGTACATTTGGGTCTCTCTTGCGCATACTCCTGCTGAGGGCAGAGGAGAGATGCACAGATGCAGCATCTCTGCTTGTTGGAACACTGTTTCCATCATCGCTCGGGTAATGTAGTGATTTTTCACCTTATTTGATATATTTGTATTTAAAAATGATTGAGTTAATATCGACAATTTCTTTATTGAATTCCTTACATATATTTTCTGTGTGTGTGTGTGTGTGTGTGTGTGTGTGTGTGTGTGTGTGTGTGTGTGTGTGTGTGTGTGTGTGTGTGTGTGTGTATTCACCTAGTTGTGTTTGCGGGGGTTGAGCTTTGCTCTTTCCATTCGCCTCTCAACTGTCAATCAACTGTTTTCCAACTACTATTATTATTTTGTTTTTTTCACACCACACACACACCAGGAAGCAGCCCGTGACAGCTGACTAACTCCCAGGTACCTATTTACTGCTAGGTAACAGGGGCATTCAGGGTGAAAGAAACTTTGCCCATTTGTTTCTGCCTGGTGCGGGAATCGAACCCGCGCCACAGAATTACGAGACATGCGCACTATCCACCAGGCCCCCGCGTGTGTGCGTGTGTGTGTGTGTGTGTGTGTGTGTGTGTGTGTGTGTGTGTGTGTGTGTGTGTGTGTGTGTGTGTGTGTGTGTGTGAGACAAGGGGGAAGCCCCATCTCTAAGATCATCTGGGAATTATCATTGTTAATGATGACGTCAGCTCGTGGAGCCCCACAACCAGTCCTTCACGCCTGATGTGGTTAATACTGTCTTCCCTCCCACCACTCCATCTTAGTTCCATCTTATTACTCTCCTCCCTCCTTCCTTCCCTCTTTCCTTTGTCTCTCTCTCACCACCTTCATCACTCACCTCTATGTGTGTGTGTGTGGACAACCCCCACGTTTTGCACAAAACGAAAATATTTCACGATCACACACACACATAATCGTGTGTGTGTGTGTACTCACCTATTTGTGCTTGCGGGGGTTGAGTTTTGGCTCTTTGGTCCCGCCTCTCAACTGTCAATCAACTGGTGTACAGATTCCTGAGCCTACTGGGCTCTATCATATCTACATTTGAAACTGTGTATGGAGTCAGCCTCCACCACATCACTTCCTAACGCATTCCATCCGTTAACTACTCTGACACTGAAAAAGTTCCTTCTAACGTCTCTGTGGCTCATGTGGGTACTCAGTTTCCACCTTTCCCCCCTTGTTCGCGTCCCACCAGTGTTGAATAGTTTATCCTTGTTTACCCGGTCGATTCCTCTGAGGATTTTGTAGGTTGTGATCATGTCTCCCCTTACTCTTCTGTCTTCCAGTGTCGTAAGATGCATTTCCCGCAGCTTCGTCTTGTGCTTGACAAGGTACGGGCTCCATGCTGGGGCCGCATACTCCAGGATTGGTCTTACATATGTGGTGTACAAGATTCTGAATGATTCCTTACACAGGTTCCTGAACGCTGTTCTGATGTTAGCCAGCCTCGCATATGCCGCAAACGTTATTCTTTTTATGTGGGCTTCAGGAGACAGGAGGAGTGTGTGTGTGTGTGTGTGTGTGTGTGTGTGTGTGTGTGTGGTGTGTGTGTGGTGTGTGTGTGTGTGTGTGTGTGTGTGTGTGTGTGTGTGTGTGTGTGTGTGTGTGTGGTGTATTTATACGGATACATTTTATTTGTTGTGAATAATATATATCTTTAACTAGAAATTACAATGTCTGTTCAAGTTTGGAGAGAGTTACCCTCCCCCAATTTTTCACCGTGACTGCTGTGGGATACGTGCCCATCATGGTTGGGTCGGGAGTGCCAATAATCAACCTGTCCCTATGCCATAGGGAACCCTATAAGCCTCCTAGCGATTCAGGTCCTTCTTCATTTTGGTCCCTGAGAGTACTCAAGCCCATCTCTTCCCTCCCTCACCCCTAGCCAACCCCTACTCACCCCGGTAGAGTACCCTGTCACCCCGGTACAGTACCGTCTCACCCTCTTACAAGAATACAGTACAACACTCCTAGAGGCAGACACCCGAGGTGCAACACTACATACTTGCACGTGCAATGATGCACTCTGTATGTGGCAGCGTGAAATTTATGTGGGGGGGGGGGGGCACAGGTGTAAAATTAGCTGTGCGGATACCCGACACCTGAGTGTCGGGTATCCGCACAGAGTGTCGGGTATCCGCACAGTGTCAGGTATTCGCACAGAGCGTCGGATATCCGCACAGCTAGAGTGTCGGATATATCCACACACACCATGTACGTACATGTGTGTACGTGCGTGTACGCGTGTGCGTGTGCGAGTGAGTGAGTGAGTGAGTGAGTGAGTGAGTGAGTGAGTGAGTGAGTGAGTGAGTGAGTGAGTGAGTGAGTGAGTGAGTGAGACTCCAAGGCATAGATGTCAAGTCCATTCTCTCCGGAACTTGTCCTCTCACATTTATTACGTCACCATTTTTTGTTTAAGGAATCGCTCAATCCTGGCAAAATGCGACGAATTAGCAAAACAAGACAAAAAAAAATCTAAACATCGTATTACTAACGAGTTCTGACCATCGATCTTGGTAACTTTAGTGGATCGTATGAGTTCGTATGTTTCTGATTAGACATAACAGTTGCATTTCTTACGGAGTGCATCGAACGCTTGTAGGAGTGACGGTGTTGGAGGCCTCAGGTGTGGAGGCGAGACTGAACTCCAATTTCTCTTCCTGGATGGTGAGTGTTATTTTTTGAGTGGTTATACCTCCAAAGCATAGAAAATGGGTATTAGATCTCCTATCTTAGATCTTTAGTCTAAGACAGCTTAGTGAAGACGTCTTGAAGGCTGCCGACTAGAGCCGTGACAGAGTGATAAGTCTCGCCGCCTTCAGATACCGTCAAGACCTGCACCTGGATTGTACCTGAATGGTGTTTTGAGAGTTCTTCAACTCCCCCAAGCCCGGCTCCGGAGCGCGTCCTTCCTAAGCTGTCTTAAGCAAAGTTTGGGGGGAAATAATAGCTACTTTCTATACTTTGGAGACAATCAGAAAGGAACTATCCAGGAACAAAAGTAAGAATTGTTACAGTGTTGTAATGTTTAGGGCGACTATAGCAGCTGATTCTTACTGTAATGGCTTGGCGCTTTCCCCTGACAGTTCTTTCCCTCCCTCAGGGCTGACACAGTAGCATTGGAGTTTACCTCTAGAGTTTACCTCCAGAGTTTACCTCCAGAGTTTACCTCCAAACCACAGTAGACATAAATAAGTACACAGTAGCGTTTCGGGCACATTGTTCAACAGCTTCTCTATCTTATGGTCTAATTACTTCATGCATTCACCTAGTTGTGCTTGCGGGGGTTGGGCTCTGGCTCTTTCGGCCCGCCTCTCAACTGTCAATCATTTGTTTTACCCACACACACACACACAGGAAGTAGCCCGTAGCAGCTGTCTAACTCCCAGGTACCTATTTGCTGCTAGGTGAACTGACGCATCAGGGTAAAAGAAACTCTGCCTATTTGTTTCCGCCATCGGCGGGGATCAATCCCCGGACCACATTACATCGAATCCCGAACGCTGTCCACTCGGCTATCAGGCCCCCAATCATGTCTTGGGTTAGTTAATATATGTCCTCTAGGAAGGCAAACTATGAGGCCTAGAATCTAGTATTCTACAATGTTAGACTAGGGTTCATTTTTTTTAATTTTTTTGGTACAATTTTAGTAAAGATGGTAAAAATATAGGAAAATAGTTCTGGCCATTCCTAGGAAGGGTCTTTTGATACAACTAGAAAACATACATATGCTAGGAAGGTTAGGTTAGAGTATTAGTATTATTTTTATTTAGTATTTATTAGAGGGTATTAGTTAATTAGTACCACTACTCTGCCACATGTATTAGTTTGAACACCTGACACCTGGGGTAAGGGAGTCGTATGTCTGTAAGCATCCAAAAGAGATCTTATCTTCTCTTACCTTGAGAAGATGATGAGACTGGAGATGTCTCAAGATAATACGATCCTAACTACATACACCCCCCCTCTCCTTGCTATTATACAACACATACTAATATACACCACTCCAGTACACTACCATATAACCCGACTTTTATGTATTTATATTTCATGGCAAGTATGTATATCTCTCTCTCTCTCTCTCTCTCTCTCTCTCTCTCTCTCTCTCTCTCTCTCTCTCTCTCTCTCTCTCTCTCTCTGTTATGACGTCTCTTATGTAAATGTCTCAAGCAGCAGCAGCATCTCTCAAGCATCATCATCTCAAGCAACATCTCAAACATCTTGGCTCACGCAGCATCTCTCACACAGACACTAAGGCCACAACCCAAAGCCTTCGCTAACAGAGCTCCCTCCCGCTGGGATCAAGGGCCCTTACCATCTCCCACTATATAATTCCCTTTAACCAGAGTACTGACAGAGTTCACAGCCGAGTACAAACCAATTAGACCTCATGGCAGCCTGGCAAGGGTCAGGTCAGTGTCCGCCCTCGAGGAACGAGGTCCACCTCAGCTTCATCCACTCCAATTACTCTGCTGGTTTCAAGGCTCAATGACCATTAAAAATCCAGAAATACAGATTCTAGACAAAGTTACTGTGGAACCAAGGAGCTGCTAAGATAAATGGTAGTTATAATTCCAGTTTAATAGGGGGGATAAGGTGACATGTTAAGGATGTTGAAGGGTACATATTAGGAAAAAGGGAGACAGTATATCCACATATTATTGGTTCCCATTGAAGTGAAGAGAGGCGCACCCTTCACCCTGTACCCCGGAGAGGTCAGAGGGAGGGTATGGACCCCCAGCAACCACCACATTGCAGCGAGTTAGGAAAAGTGGCGATATTTCTTGCAGTAAATGTTCCGACCTTCGGCTCCCCCGGTTACTGAAGCACGGTTACTCCTCAATACCGACTTGGCTCTCTCTTAACGCTAGTTTCCAATGCCTCGTCTTTATGGTCAAGTTTTCTTGGCTATCTCTCTTGTTTCTTGGTCTTTACCACTGTGCTTGTGTTGGTGGTTCCCCCTATCTCCAAGCTGGAGATAGGGGCGCCTGACAGCTGAGTGGACAGCGCTAGGGATTCGTAGACCTGAGATTCCGGGTTCGATTCCCGGTGAAGGCGTAAACAAATGGGCAGAGCGTCCTTCAGTCTAATGCCCCTGTTGCCTAGGAGTAAATAGGTACCTGGGAGTTAGACAGCTGCTACGGGCTGCTTCCTGGAGGTAACAAAATGGAAGCCTGGTCGAAGACCGGACCGCGGGGACGCTAAGCCCCGAAATCATCTCAAGATAACCTCAAGATATAGCGAAGGAGCTGGAAATGATCTTTATTAAACATAAGTTTCCGTGTCCCCCAATGAAAGACGTGATTGACATCAGTTTGGAGGGTTACACTAACAAGCTTAACACACATTCTCTACTTGCCTCTCTCTCTCTCTCTCTCTCTCTCTCTCTCTCTCTCTCTCTCTAAGGCCTAGTATGATTCTCAAGATGAATTATAAGCCTCGAACCCCAGCCATGCCTCCCTCTGCTCCACACCTTGTGACCAGCCAGGAGACCGGCCCAAGTGGCTGACATTTGCCCACGGAGACGAAATAACGCAATAACGGCCAATTACAAGTGATTACATCAACTTTCGACCCTTTCCATTCTAACTAGCAATAACGTACCATCTTACTGACCAACACTTTGCCGATGTAGATCCATTAACCGCCATTCACCTGAGACGATTTACACTCCTTTATTTACAAACATGTTTCCCAGCGGTTATTTACAGTAGTGCTGTAAATTCATCCCAACCTCTGAAAACCACACGGCTATTTACAGGACAACTTGATGGTATATACAACACATTTACAGCTCCGATGGTTTCCCAAGTACATTGTAAACTTGTTCGAAATTCTTAAGTTTTCTTGACGTTAATGGGAATTCTTTAAGAGTCCTGAGATTCACTATTCTTTATTAAAGGCTTCTTTAAAGTCTGATGTACGAGTTTAAGATTTCCAGCAGTAATGAAGGATGGTAGACTGACTAGTCAGGGTGAACAATGTAGAACAGTGCTTAGAGACCGCGTCCAGGTGTGTGTGTGTGTGTGTATATGTAATTATATATATATATATATATATATATATATATATATATATATATATATATATATATATATATATATATATGTCGTACCTAGTAGCCAGAACGCACTCCTCAGCCTACTATGCAAGGCCCGATTTGCCTAATAAGCCAAGTTTTCCTGAATTAATATATTTTCTCTAATTTTTTTCTTATGAAATGATAAAGCTACCCATTTCATTATGTATGAGGTAAATTTTTTTTATAGGAGTTAAAATTAACGTAGATATATGACCGAACCTAACTAACCCTACCTAACCTAACCTAACCTATCTTTATAGGTTAGGTTAGGTAGCCGAAAAAGTTAGGTTAGGTTAGGTTAGGTAGGTTAGGTAGTCGAAAAACAATTAATTCATGAAAACTTGGCTTATTAGGCAAATCGGGCCTTGTATAGTAGGCTGAGAAGTGCGTTCTGGCTACTAGGTACGACATATATATATATATATATATATATATATATATATATATATATATATATATACACACACACACACACACACACTCTCCCCACCTCTTCTTAATCCGAATAATCTCACCAGTCTCCCCTTTCTCTCTTTTATTTTCTCTTCTCATTGTCGAGTATTTCTTCCCCTCATTCTGACAATTTGTCATTTCCTATCTTGGATTGTTTCCTCTTCCTTCTCCCCTTATCTCTGTCACACCCCATCACTCAAGACCACGAACTCTCCTGGCGGGCGGGGGGAGGGGGGAGGGAGGGAGGGAGGGAGGGAGGGAGGGAGGGAGGGAGGGAGGGAGGGAGGGAGGGAGGGAGAGAGGGAGAGAGAGGGAGAGAGAGGGAGAAGGAGAGGGAGAAGGAGAGGGAGAAGGAGAGGGAGAAAGAGAGGGAGAAGGAGAGAGGGAGAGAGGGAGAAGGAGAGAGGGAGAGAGGGAGAGAGGGAGAAGGAGAGAGGGAGAGAGTGAGAAGGAGAGGGAGAAGGAGAGAGGGAGAGAGAGGGAGAAGGAGAGAGGGAGAGAGAGGGAGAGGGGGAGAGAGAGGGGGAGAGGGAGAAGAGGGAAGGAGATGGGAGAGGGAGGGAGAGGGAGGGAGGAAGAGAGAGAGAGAGAGAGAGAGAGAGAG
>NC_091182.1:31297424-31318259 GCF_040958095.1 Procambarus clarkii
CCGTGATGAGGGTTTCGAACCTACGTCCGGGATGATCCCAGACGCGCCTTAATCGACTGCGCCACGACATAGTAAAAAGAATTGCAACCGGGAGTGCTACTGCCCTCACGAGGAGCCCATAGTTTCTCCGAAGCACAAATCAGGGTTTCACACAATTCCCCCCCCCCCATGCACTCCCATGGTTACCATGGGAGGGTTACCATAGCAACAACCTTGTGAGTATAGAAGCTGTACAGAGACGAAGTACATCTTAAAGGTGTACCTGTACATCTTAAAAGGTGTACCTGTACATCTTAAAAGGTGTACCTGTACATCTTAAAAGTGTACCTGTACATCTTAAAAGATGTACCTGTACATCTTAAAAGATGTACCTGTACATCTTAAAAGATGTACCTGTACATCTTAAAAGATGTACCTGTACATCTTAAAAGGTGTACCTGTACATCTTAAAAGGTGTACCTGTACATCTTAAAAGGTGTACCTGTACATCTTAAAAGGTGTACCTGTACATCTTAAAAGGTGTACCTGTACATCTTAAAAGGTGAACCTGAACATCTTAAAACTGTACCTATACATCTTAAAAGTGTACCTGGACAACTTAAGTGTACCTGTGTACCTCTGTCAACAACAACACACATCTCGAGATATGCCTAGATCAGTATTCAAGCCATAATGATTCCCACTAAATTTTCAAGTCTGAAGAAAATACTCAGACTTTAATCTTGAGTGTAAACAACTGCTTCCCTCGTGGTGTCAGGGAACTACTCACCTCAGACACAAGCTGCCAAGACAAACAAATTCATCGCCGTTGAAACAATAACAAAACATATTTTTGTTTATCGAGTGGTAATCCTTATCGAAACATTATAAAGAAAATATACTTAAGACATATAGAGGACTAACTACATATAAAGTAAATAAGGGTTGTTGTCTTGTGAGGGAGGACGAGTTTGCCTTGATAATGCTCTATCTGCCTTCCTTGAGTTTCCAGTAAGTGAAGAGAGTCTCTACATAAGATAGAGGGAAGACTGCTACACGAGGGAAGACTGCTACACAAAAGAGGGAAGAATGCTACACAAGAGGGAAGACTGCTACACAAGAGGGAAGACTGCTACACAAAAGAGGGAAGAATGCTACACAAAAGAGGGAAGAATGCTACACAAGAGGGAAGAATGCAACACAAGAGGGAGGGAAAACTGTGTTACACAAGAGGGGAAAGACTGTGCTACACAAGAAAGAGGGAAGACTGTGCTACAGAGGAAGGGAGGGAAGACTGTGCTACACAAGAGGGAGGGAAGAGTGTGTAATATAAGAGAGGGAGGCAGGAGAGGGGGGGCGCTGAGACTAACGGGAGAGTGATGGGAGACATTAAAAGTGATGAGAACTGGAAAATGAAAATGACGTGAGAGGAGTGACTCAGGGAGAGAGGGGGAGGAGAGAGAGGGGGAGGAGAGAGAGGGGGAGGAGAGAGAGGGGGAGGAGAGAGAGGGGGAGGAGAGAGAGGGGGAGAAGAGAGAGGGGGAGAAGAGAGAGGGGGAGGAGAGAGAGGGGGAGGAGAGAGAGGGGGAGGAGAGAGAGGGGGAGGAGAGAGAGGGGGAGGAGAGAGAGGGGGAGGAGAGAGAGGGGGAGGAGAGAGAGGGGGAGGAGAGAGAGGGGGAGGAGAGAGAGGGGGAGGAGAGAGAGGGGGAGGAGAGAGAGGGGGAGGAGAGAGAGGGGGAGGAGAGAGAGGGGGAGGAGAGAGAGGGGGAGGAGAGTGTATAGTATGGAGGGAGTGAGAGGGGAGAGGGAGGGGAGAGGGGGAGGGCAACCTGTCCTCCTGCAACCTGTCCTCCTGCAACCTGCCCTCCTACAACCTGTCCTCCTACAACCTGTCCTCCTACAACCTGTCCTCCTACAACCTGTCCTCCTACAACCTGTCCTCCTACAACCTGTCCTCCTACAACCTGTCCTCCTACAACCTGCCCTCCTACAACCTGCCCTCCTACAACCTGCCCTCCTACAACCTGCCCTCCTACAACCTGCCCTCCTACAACCTGTCCTCCTACAACCTGCCCTCCTACAACCTGTCCTCCTACAACCTGTCCTCCTACAACCTGTCCTCCTACAACCTGTCCTCCTACAACCTGTCCTCCTACAACCTGTCCTCCTACAACCTGTCCTCCTACAACCTGCCCTCCTACAACCTGCCCTCCTACAACCAGTCCTCCTACAACCTGTCCTCCTACAACCTGTCCTCCTACAACCTGTCCTCCTACAACCTGTCCTCCTACAACCTGCCCTCCTACAACCTGCCCTCCTACAACCTGTCCTCCTACAACCAGTCCTCCTACAACCTGTCCTCCTACAACCTGTCCTCCTACAACCTGCCCTCCTACAACCTGCCCTCCTACAACCTGTCCTCCTACAACCTGTCCTCCTACAACCTGTCCTCCTACAACCTGTCCTCCTACAACCTGTCCTCCTACAACCTGTCCTCCTACAACCTGTCCTCCTACAACCAGTCCTCCTACAACCAGTCCTCCTACAACCTGTCCTCCTACAACCTGTCCTCCTACAACCTGTCCTCCTACAACCTGTCCTCCTACAACCTGTCCTCCTACAACCTGTCCTCCTACAACCTGTCCTCCTACAACCTGTCCTCCTACAACCTGTCCTCCTACAACCTGCCCTCCTACAACCTGCCCTCCTACAACCTGCCCTCCTACAACCTGTCCTCCTACAACCTGTCCTCCTACAACCAGTCCTCCTACAACCTGTCCTCCTACAACCTGTCCTCCTACAACCTGTCCTCCTACAACCTGTCCTCCTACAACCTGTCCTCCTACAACCTGTCCTCCTACAACCTGTCCTCCTACAACCTGCCCTCCTACAACCTGCCCTCCTACAACCTGCCCTCCTACAACCTGCCCTCCTACAACCTGCCCTCCTACAACCTGTCCTCCTACAACCTGTCCTCCTACAACCTGTCCTCCTACAACCTGTCCTCCTACAACCTGCCCTCCTACAACCTGCCCTCCTACAACCTGCCCTCCTACAACCTGCCCTCCTACAACCTGTCCTCCTACAACCTGTCCTCCTACAACCTGCCCTCCTACAACCTGTCCTCCTACAACCTGTCCTCCTACAACCTGCCCTCCTACAACCTGTCCTCCTACAACCTGCCCTCCTACAACCTGCCCTCCTACAACCTGTCCTCCTACAACCTGTCCTCCTACAACCTGTCCTCCTACAACCTGTCCTCCTACAACCTGCCCTCCTACAACCTGCCCTCCTACAACCTGCCCTCCTACAACCTGTCCTCCTACAACCTGCCCTCCTACAACCTGCCCTCCTACAACCTGCCCTCCTACAACCTGTCCTCCTACAACCTGTCCTCCTACAACCTGCCCTCCTACAACCTGTCCTCCTACAACCTGCCCACCTACAACCTGTCCTCCTACAACCTGTCCTCCTACAACCTGTCCTCCTACAACCTGTCCTCCTACAACCTGTCCTCCTACAACCTGTCCTCCTACAACCTGTCCTCCTACAACCTGTCCTCCTACAACCTGTCCTCCTACAACCTGTCCTCCTACAACCTGTCCTCCTACAACCTGTCCTCCTACAACCTGTCCTCCTACAACCTGCCCTCCTACAACCTGCCCTCCTACAACCTGTCCTCCTACAACCTGTCCTCCTACAACCTGTCCTCCTACAACCTGTCCTCCTACAACCTGTCCTCCTACAACCTGTCCTCCTACAACCTGTCCTCCTACATCCTGTCCTCCTACAACCTGCCCTCCTACAACCTGTCCTCCTACATCCTGTCCTCCTACATCCTGTCCTCCTACAACCTGCCCTCCTACAACCTGTCCTCCTACAACCTGTCCTCCTACAACCTGTCCTCCTACAACCTGTCCTCCTACAACCTGTCCTCCTACATCCTGTCCTCCTACAACCTGTCCTCCTACATCCTGTCCTCCTACAACCTGCCCTCCTACAACCTGTCCTCCTACAACCTGTCCTCCTACAACCTGTCCTCCTACAAAGAACGTCGCCTTTCGCTCGTATGCGTTACACAAGGCCAAAAAATATTGTACTAGAAAATGGAAGCGGCTGGCGAAAATGACCTACTATCCCGTTTTCTGTTTTGGGTCCTCTGGTAGGCTAGGAAAGGGCACAAAATTGATAATTTTCTTGAAGTTGGGAAATCTTAGGAGGATGGACTAAGGAGGGAAGGAGGGGGGAAAAAGAGAGAGAGAGAGAGAGAGAGAGAGAGAGAGAGAGAGAGAGAGAGAGAGAGAGAGAGAGAGAGAGAGAGAGAGAGAGAGAGAGAGAGAGAGAGAGAGAGAGAAAGGAGTAAGGTGTCGAGGTGTTGGTAAAGGAAACAGGGAAGAAGGGGGAAGGGGGTGTTTGAAGGTTAAGAGAGATGGGGAGAAAGGAGGTAGAGAGAAAGAGGAAGAGAATGTCTCCAGATAATTTTTACATCTCAAGCAATCAACCGTCCCATATTAAAGGCTGTTATCCAGGATGTAATATATTCAAACAGAATATAACGTCTTGAAGATATATTTTGGCGACATTCAAACTCTCCCTCTCTAAATCTCTCCCTCCCTCCCCAAACCGGCCTTATAAAAGGAATAAACATTACTGTCTTCAAGATTACTTTCTACATAAAGTGTTTGTACAATTAAAATACAAAATCCTTTTTAATACAAATAGTTAACAGCACAGAAAAATATCAGACCTGTAGAGGTAGCATGAAATATATATATTTACAAATAACTTCAGAACACGAGTAAAACATGTTTCCAGGTCAAAGAAGTATTAAACCAAGTCAATGAAAGCAACAAAGTTTTCAAACAATTTGAAAGACGACAAACTTCCTGTGAACCAAAAATATATCTGAAAATAAACAGTTTGGAAGCATTAAATCTTTCTTCGTTTTATTTTAATGATTCGTCCTCGTGTGTAATTACCTAAGTGTAGTTACAGGATGAGAGCTACGCTCGTGGTGTCCCGTCTTCCCAGCACTCTTTGTCATATAACGCTTTGAAACTGTACATAACAGTAAGAGCTTTTATGTAGAAATACACTACAGGGTCAAGTACACATTATTCCAAGAGCAAATGTCTCCTAAATTTTTTATTTATTGACTTTTTTTATTATTCTACCACAGACGTGGCCACACATTTACAATGCTAACCAGCCTATAACGGGTGACTACTTCAATATAACTTAAGATAACAGTCACCCAATATAACCTAAGATAACAAATTACAACACCGCGACAGAGACAAACAACACAACCCACAACCCAACGACGTTTCAGGGCTGTCTTAAACCCTCCTTGCGGTTATCTTGAGATGATTTCGGGGCTTAGCGTCCCCGCGGCCCGGTCCTCGACCAGGCCTCCTTTATGTTCCCCCCCCCCCCCCAGGAAGCAGCCCGTAGCAGCTGTCTAACTCCCAGGTACCTATTTACTGCTAGGTAACACTGGCATCAGGGTGAAAAACATTTTGCCCATTTGTTTCCCCCTCCTTCGGGGATCGAACCCGGAACCACAGGACTACGAATACGAAGCGCTATCCACTCAGCTGTCAGACGCCCTTTGTAAAAGTTGAAACAACTCATCGTCCCTTCACTATATGCTCAGAGTTGAAGATAACGAATATTATGCACGGTCCTATGAGTTACTAATCCACCCATTCATCAGACCTCTTGACTTCCTCTATACCCCTTAGAAACCAATCGCACTGAGGGGAATACAAGTCAAGAATGGGCTGAAGGGTTGTAAGAAGGTAATGAATGGTGGTTGAGCCTTTAGAAGCTCCCAAGACGCTATCACCACCACCTCACACACACAGAAGTGTCAAGGGAGACACAGGGACGTTCAATAATTCAGTCCGCTTTGATCGTAACATATATAGCGAAGTCCCCCCTTAAAGGGAAGATTTTTTTTTCTTTAATGGACCCCGTTTTTTAATGACGTCGGGAAGAGGGTTCTCTGCCAACGAGTGATAATTAGTCAGTTTGTCTGTCTGTCTGTCTGTCTGTCTGTCTGTCTGTCTGTCTGTCTGTCTGTCTGTCTGTCTGTCTGTCTGTCTGTCTGTCTGTCTGTGTCTGTCTGTCTGTCTGTCTGTCTGTCTGCCTGCCTGCCTGCCTGCCTGCGTCTGCCTGCCTGTGTCTGTCAGTCTGTCTGTCACCCCTCTAACACTGCCCCTCTAACACCCTAACACCGCCCCTCTAACACTATTATTATCACATGCTACACAACTTTTCCAACTGCTCACAGAAACCTTTACAACATTATTGTTTATAGGCAATATACGCCTAGCTTCCTTCCCTCGGTAACTCTCCCAGCCTCTACCCGCTACACACACTAGGGGAGAGGGGGAGGCGTACACACACTAGGGGGAGGAAGCGTACACACACACTAGGGGGAGGGGGGAGGCGTACACACACTAGGGTCAAGACGACTACACACACACTAGGGGGAGGCGTACACACGCTAGGGTCAAGACGACTACACACACTAGGGGGTATAAGACTACACACACTAGGGGGAACAAGACTTCACACACTAGGGGGAACAAGACTACACACACACTAGGGGGTGAAAGGGCTGAGGTCTTGATCCTCGTGTGTGTGTTTGGGGGAGTGTAATAACGACCACATATGTTTTAGTTCAATTCTTTCTTTTTCAGGGAAATTCCTGCGCGGGCCTTAAGCCTCTGGTTGGTCTACTAAATTCGTTTAATAGGGACTCCCCGGTACCTATCCCGTGGGTCACCCCTTAAGGTCACCGGGCCACGTAATGGGGTCACGAACCAGACCTTAAGACGTTCTTCAAGCAAAGCAATTTACCTTAGAAGCGACGATATCACGTTAGCAAAGACACAACGTTACTTTTGTGTGCGGTCTTTGACGTTCGAACTTCAAAACATCTTTACGAACATCGGTTTTTGATGTTCTGATTTTCCGAACATCAAAAATCAGAGGAAAATCAGAAAATCTGATTTTCCAGTCTCGAGATCACGAATATTTAGTTTTGTTCATAATTACCGATCTTTTAATCTGAACAAATTCGGTCGACACTTTTTGTATTCTTCAATTCAAATAATTATATAATATAGTCGGTCGGCCGAGCGGACAGCAAGCTGGACTTGTGATCCTGGGTTCGATTCCTGGCGCCGGCGAGAAACAATGGGCAGAGTTTCTTTCACCCTATGCCCCTGTTACCTAGCAGTAAAATATGTACCTGGGTGTTAGTCAGCTGTCACGGGCTGCTTCCTGGGGGGTGGAGGCCTGGTCGACGACCGGGCCGCGGGAACACTAAAGCCTCGAAATCATCTCAAGACAACCTCAAGATAACCAATGACAGTTTTCCTGTAAACTGTTTTGTAGCCAATTTTGCATTAGATTCGACTTTTTTTCATTTTTGACTGATTTTTATCATTTGAATTTAAGGCAATTTAAGGCAATTCTTTAATCAATCGATACTGGACAATGCTGTCATCAAAACTACCCTACTGTCAAGAGCCACTTTGAACGGGTCCACCACTTCAATCAGCCCAGGGCATTTGGTGTTCTATCAGGCATCTAATTAATTCCCCTTGAACACAATTCTCTGATAAACTAATATCTCTCTACCTTTGTTATATAACCAGGTCTTTAACTGGCTGTCAAGCACCTGCCAGGGGGGGGGGGGGAGGGAGGGGGTTGACAGCTCAGTGGACAGCGATCAGGATTCTTAGTCCTAGAGTTCCGGGTTCGACTCCCGGTGGATCGAACTCTGATGCTCCTGTTCTCCTAGCAGTAAATAGGTACCTGGGAGTTAGACAGCTGTTACGAGCTGCTTCCTGGGGGAAGTGTAACAAAATAGGAGGCCTGGTCGAGGACCGGGCCGCGGGGACGCTAAGCCCCGGAAATCATCTCAAAGGTTATCTTGAGGTTATTAACACCACCAACAGAGCACAACACTCACAATTTACAACTTGGTCTCTTATGACCAAATCAGACTTCACAACAAAGTTATAGATAAGTATTATACAGTAAAATAACTAGATAGTTATTTACTTACAAAGTAAAATTGTTTTACTTATTTACTCAAGATAACGACATGAAAATGCAAAATAGTGCCAGTGAAAAAGACTAGAGGTGCCATAGGCACAATCAGCGAACACTGAATGGAACATCAGTGCTCCAAGGCTGTTCTTCAATATCCTCCCAGAAAGCCTAAGAAATATTGCCGGAACAAAAGTGGACTTTTAAGAAAAAAATAGACACGTTCCTGGTAAGTAGTACCGGACCAACCAGGTTGTTGTGGATATGTAGGCCTGCGGGCCGCTCCAAGCAACAGCCTGTTGGCCCAAGCTCTCAAAAGTCGAGCCTGGCCTCGGGCTGGGGCTTGGGGAGTACAAGAACCTCCAATATATCCTCTCAAAGTATGACCCAGATAGGAGTAGAAGGAACAAGAAAACAACATGGATGAGACGAAGCCCACTAAGCCAAACACTATACCGGGCAGTTAATAAAAGGCACAACACACTTCACCAATACTGCACCACAAACATCAGCTTCACCACACCACAACCACCACCAGCTTCACCACACCACAACCACCTTCACCACACCACCACCACCTTCACCACACCACAACCACCTTCACCACACCACAACCACCTTCACCACACCACAACCACCTTCACCACACCACATCCACCTTCACCACACCACAACCACCTTCACCACACCACAACCACCTTCACCACACCACACAAAAAAGCATACAAAAGAATGAACCCCATCACGGCCCCACACCTCACCTGGATTAACCTAACTGCGCTAAAATGTGTGTAACAGGAAATAACTACGTTGTGGTGCCATTTTTTGAACTTCACGGCGTTGTATATTTAACATTAATTTAGTGCAGAAATAACTGTTAAAATTATTTGTGTGACTGTTAACCCCACGAATGGGAGCGTCAGGAGGAGCTCCCCAGTTTTATTGTTGAAAATGTTGATTTTGTACAGTTTGGAGCTCAGTTGTCGCCTGAGGGGGGGTTAGGAGACTGGGCGACTACCTCCAGGAACGACCAGAGGACCAGACGACCTCTCCTCAGCTACCAGACGACCAGGGCACCGTCTGGTCTCGTGGACAAGACATTAAAGTCAATAACAGACGCTCTAAGAACTTATGTACCAATGAGACTTATTCCAGAGTTCATCAAGTGTGTGGGGGCATCGGTGGCCCTGTGGCGTAACTACTTGTTCATCAGAGAGTGTTCACACGCTGTAACGAGTTCTCTGTCAAACGACGTAGTTACATCTTGTGTACTGTGACCAAACTTTGTATATTAAGTAAATATATCACATAGTTGGTGCTACTGTTTCTCTCCACTATCCCTAGTCTCAGACTCATTCTCTGCCAACCTCACTCCATCCCAAACCTCATCTGAGTCCCAACGCCTGTGTGTGTGTGTGTGTGTGTGTGTGTGTGTGTGTGTGTGTGTGTGTGTGTGTGTGTGTGTGTGTGTGTGTGTGTGTGTGTGTGTGTAATTACCTAAGTGTAGTTACAGGATGAGAGCTACGCTCGTGGTGTCCCGTCTTCCCAGCACTCTTTGTCATATAACGCTTTGAAACTACTGACGGTCTTGGCCTCCACCACCTTCTCACTTAACTTGTTCCAACCGTCTACCACTCTATTTGCGAAGGTGAATTTTCTTATATTTCTTCGGCATCTGTGTTTAGCTAGTTTAAATCTATGGCCTCTTGTTCTTGAAGTTCCAGGTCTCAGGAAGTCTTCCCTGTCGATTTTATCAATTCCTGTTACTATTTTGTACGTAGTGATCATATCACCTCTTTTTCTTCTGTCTTCTAGTTTTGGCATATTTAATGCTTCTAACCTCTCCTCGTAGCTCTTGCCCTTCAGTTCTGGGAGCCACTTAGTAGCATGTCTTTGCACCTTTTCCAGTTTGTTGATGTGCTTCTTAAGATATGGGCACCACACAACAGCTGCATATTCTAGCTTTGGCCTAACAAAAGTCATGAACAATTTCTTTAGTATATATGTGTGTGTGTGTGTGTGTGTGTGTGTGCGCGCGTGCGTGCGTGTGTGTGTGTGTGTGTGTGTGTGTGTGTGTGTGTGTGTGTGTGTGTGTGAGAAAGAGAAAGAAGAGAGAAAGAGAAGAGAAAGAAGAAAGAAGAAAGAGAAAGAAGAAAGAGAAAGAAGAAGAGAAAGAAAGAGTGAGTGAGTGAGGTGAGTGAGGTGAGTGAGGTGAGTGAGTGAGTGAGTGAGTGAGTGAGTGAGTGAGTTTTGAGTCCCCTGGAGTCCGACTCCAAGCCCTATGTCAGTCATCTTAAACCCACCAGTCACACTGCAAAGTTTGGAGAGGCTAGCGTCTGGCCTCTAATAGTCTGAAGTGGATGCAAGGAGTTAAACAAGATCTTTCACACACTAAAATGCTTGTTATTGAAATTCTATTAACAACTCAAAACTAAATTATTTATTTACAGAAGGAACATTTTAGTTGAGAATAGAGAAAATATTCTCCAACAATTCAAGCTTTCAAAGGAGAAAAATAAATGATTAATAATTAAGACCTTGATGAAGTTAGTATCTAAAACTTTATTCTGCATCTTGATCTTAAAGAAAACTTAAGATTTAGAAATAATCTCTTTCTAGCTTTCAAGAATTAAAACCTTCTAATAAGCAAAGAAAACAAAGAGACGCAATTTCAAAGCTGTTGCTGGCATACCTAGAGTATACCTGGAGCATACTTGGAGAGGGAAATTGCCCATTTGTTTCCGTCTCTCGGGGATCGAACCCGGACCCTTAGCACTACGAACCCCGAGCGCTGTCCACTCAGCCGTCAGGGCCCCTAGAAAGCCCGAGACAGTATGAAAAAGACTTATACCTCACTGTATACACTCAGCCTTACAAGAGAGAATACAAAATACTGAAGGCATGACTGACATCAGGCTTGTGGCACAGTATTTTCTCTATCCCAAAGAAGATCCACTTTCTTTATCCCAGAGAACATCACTGTTTTCTATCATGTGGAATATCTTTTGATCTCTATCCCATTAAGCAACATTGTGTTCCATCACTTGGAGTTGCCTGTTGCCCAGAAAAAGTTCAGCAACTAGTTTTGTGTTTTTCGCATTTAAGACTAGAGGTGATCTCCCTCAACACTCACAGACAGACAGACAGACAGACAGACAGAGACAGACAGACAGAGACAGAGAGAGAGAGAGAGAGAGAGAGAGAGAGAGAGAGAGAGAGAGAGAGAGAGAGAGAGAGAGAGAGAGAGAGAGAGAGAGAGAGGGGGGGGGGGGCTGCAAGGAGAGGTGAGGAGGCGGGACACAGCGCTCGCGGGAATGAGTGACATAGTAACAATACTGGAGAGATACTCCGCCGGGAACTTTCTATGCCACAGGTAGTCACCTTACCTTGAGGTTACCTTGAGGTGCTTCCGGGGCTTAGTGTCCCCGCGGCCCGGTCGTCGACCAGGCCTCCTGGTTGCTGGACTGATCAACCAGGCTGTTAGACGCGGCTGCTCGCAGCCTGACGTATGAGTCACAGCCTGGTTGATCAGGTATCCTTTGGAGGTGCTTATCCAGTTCTCTCTTGAACACTGTGAGGGGTCGGCCAGTTATGCCCCTTATGTGTAGTGGAAGCGCGTTGAACAGTCTCGGGCCTAAGATGTTGATAGAGTTCTCTCTCAGAGTACCTGTTGCACCTCTGCTCTTCAACGGGGGTATTCTGCACATCCTGCCATGTCTTCTGGTCTCATGTGATGTTATTTCTGTGTGCAGATTTGGGACCAGCCCCTCAATTATTTTCCACGTGTAAATTATTATGTATCTCTCCCGCCTGCGCTCAAGGGAGTACAGATTTAGGCTCTTTAGTCGGTCCCAGTAATTTAGATGTTTTACTGAGTGGATTCTAGCAGTAAAGGATCTCTGCACGCTCTCCAGGTCAGCAATTTCTCCAGCTTTGAAAGGGGCCGTCATTGTGCAGCAGTACTCCACTCTAGAGAGCATAAGCGTTTTGAAAAGTATCATCATCGGTATAGCATTTCTAGTGTGAAAAGTTCTTGTTATCCAACCTGTCATTTTTCTTGCAGTTGTGATGGCTACTTTATTGTGTTCTTTAAAGGTAAGGTCTTCCGACATGAGTACACCCAGGTCCTTTACATTGCCTTTTCGTTCTATGTTATGATTTGCCTGAGTTTTGTACGTGGTTTCTGTTTTTATATTTTAAATTTTTCCGTAGCGCATGAGCTGGAACTTATCCTCGTTAAACACCATATTATTTTCTGTAGCCCATAGAAAGACCTGATCTACATCTGATTGGAGGTTTGCCGTGTCCTCTATGTTGCCAACTCTCATGAAAATCCTAGTGTCATCTGCAAAGGATGATACAGTGCTATAGGTTGTGTTCTGGTCTATGTTGCGATATGAGGATGAGAAAACGTACTGGAGCAAGCACAGTACCCTGGGGAACTGAGCTCTTCACGGTTGATGGGCTGGATTTTATTTTGTTGACTATTACACATTGGGTTCTGTTAGTCAGGAAATTGTAGATCCATCTGCCTATTTTCCCGGTAATTCCTTTTGAACGCATTTTATGTTCAATAACACCATGGTCACATTTATCAAAAGCTTTTGCGAAATCTGTGTAAATTACATCAGCGTTTTGTTTGTCTTCCATAGCATCTAATGCCATATCATAGTGATCCAGCAACTGCGACAGGCAAGAGCGCCCTGTTCTGAAACCATGTTGTCCGGGGTTATGGAGATGCTGTGATTCCATGTATTTTGTGATCTTACTTCTTAGCACTCTCTCAAAAATTTTTATGATGTGCGATGTTAGTGCTATCGGTCTGTAATTTTTTGCCTCTGCCTTATTTCCTCCTTTATGGAGTGGTGCTATCTCTGCTGTTTTTAGTATGTCAGGGATAATGCCAGTATCTAGGCTTTGTCTCCACAGAATGTGAAGGGCCTGCGATAGTGGTTTTTTTACAGTTCTTGATGAATATGGAGTTCCAAGAATCCGGGCCTGGTGCAGAGTGCATAGGCATACTGTTTATGGCTTCTTCAAAATCTAGTGGGGATAGGGCGACGTCTGATATATGATTTGATGTTGGTATCATATCCATGAAAAATTCATTTGGGTTATCAATCTTTAGTGCATTTAATGGCTCGCTGAAAACAGAGTCGTACTGCTTCCTCAGTAACTCGCTCATTTCTTTGTTGTCATCGGTGAAAGTTCCATCTCCCTTTCGCAGGGGCCCGATACTAGATGTGGTTTTTGATCTTGATTTTGCATAGGAGAAAAAATATTTCGGATTTCTCTCTATTTCACTGATGGCCTTTTGCTCTCTTTGCCTCTCCTGGGTTTTGTATGATTCTTGTAGCTTGAGTTCAATTGTTTCTATTTCTCTACCTAACCTTCTTCGCCGTTCTTGAGATAGGATAGTCAATTCCATATTCTGGGTTTATGCTTGTTCTTGCTTGTTTTATAGTCCTTGTATATGTGCGTGCGTGCGTGCGTGAGCATATGTATGATTGCGAGACAGCAAGAATGTATGTGTGTCTTAAAACTTTTTTTTATCAATACAAGTTTTCATTTACATGAAACTAGTCTACCGAAGATATCAAATAATCAATTCATATGCAAAACTGAACACCTACTTTACTTATAAGAATTAAACGCTCTACCGTCGCTGGGCGGTGGAGCGACGGTCTCGCTTCCTGCAGGTCGGCGTTCAATACCCGACCGTCCACAAGTGGTTGGGCAACATTCCTTGCCCCCCCCCCCACTCCCCGTCCCATCCCAAATCCTTATCCTGACCCCTTCCCAGTGCTATACAGTCGTAATGGCTTGGCGCTTTCCCGTGATAACTCCCTCCCTCCCTCTTCCCCTCTCCTTTCGCTCTTTTCTTTCTCCTCCTCTTCTCCTTCTCCCCCACCTCCTTCCCATGTAAGGCGGGGGAGTCGTGGCCGCCGCCCTGGTCGAAGGTGGTGGTAAAATCACACTCTTCCCACACTGATGAGTTTCCAATTTCCTTGATCAAAGTTGGCGCAAATCATTCATTGTCTCAAAAACACATTTCCGATATCGGGCCACACCGACGAGCTCAGCTGAGGTGGCTTTCCCAGCACGGCTTCCCTGCTCATTACTCACGCTCCTGCTGCTGCTGCTGCTGCTGCTGCTGCTGATCTTGCTAGTTCAATTGCTGCTGCTTCTGCTGTTGCTGCTTCTCCCGATTCTGCTGCAGCAGGAACAAATAGCAACGGTACGAACAACGGGAATAACTGTAGCACGCGCAGAATCAACAGTAGAGGAAGTAGCATACTGTTGAATGCTACTTCTCCCCCTCCCTCCAGCCTCCGGCAACAGCTCTAAGCTAATCCCTCCTTCCAACTGCTCTTGGAGATCATTCGAATGTCAGATGAAACACACGATCCTGCACTAAGACGACGTCCTCGCAAGATTTACACACACACACACACACTACACAGCACGACAGCCGGAGATTTTGCCGACAGCAACAACAGTCTGGTGGTACATACTCTAGCCTTCCTCTACCCATTTCCAACTCCCCAGCACAGGGCAAAGCTCTTCTCGTTTTCTGTGGCCCGTCACTGCTTCACCCTATCTGGCCCTAACTCAAACAATACGTTATTAATAACCTACGAACCTGAGATCAATAATGCCTATTCGTGTGCCGAAACTCGAGATATTATCCTTCAAGATATCCAAGGAACGTTTGAGGCGTACTGTGCAACCCATACATACACACACTCGGGCGAAGACGAACCGCTGGCAACCTCTCCCCGTAGATTTAATGTGTGTAATCCATAGAGTAATCACCACGGGGCTGCTTGGGAGATTAATGGGGGAACGTCACTATGGGGATTTGTTTGATAAATCACCAGTAATGGGGTCTTGGAGGGGGGGGGGAAGAAAGGTTTAGGGGGGGGGGGCAGGTTCATTTGGCCTTCAAAATTGCCCAGTTGACTGATGTTGGAGGGAATCTTGGTAGCCTACAAATTAGTACCCTACGATTCATCTGCCTCTAAGCTGCTCCTCGTACCCTTGTCCCTGAGCTGCACCCTGTACACTTGTCCCTGAGCTGTACCTCGTACCCTGACCTGTGGACCACCTCTCTCATACACTCAAGGCAAGCTAAGGCTCACTACTACACTATGTAACACACTGTAACGAAACTTCTACCTACAGATGCTCAAGTTCCAACTCCTGTATTATGGAAAAACGAAAATATAAAAATGGAAACCACATATAAAATCCAGTCAAATCACACAAATAGAAAGAAAAAAGTTTTCAAGATCGGTGAGTAATCATGCTGGAAGACCTTACGTTTAAAGGGCATACTAAAGTAAGCTGTCACACAGCAAGAAAAAGACAGGTTTAATAACAAGAACCGTTCAAACAAAGATGTGCCAGACCAATGATGATAATTTTCAAGACACTAGTGCTCTCTAGGGTGGGATACTGTTGCACAATAACAACCCCATTCAAAGCTGGATCAATTGCTGACCTGAAGAACGTGTAAAGGTCTTTTGCCGAGTGAATCCACTCAATAAATCTTCTAAATTATTGGGATAACTTAAATTTTTTAAACCGGTATTCTCTAGAGCAGTGGTTCCCAAACCTCTCCGGCTTTGACTGGGGCTGTTATTGTGCAATAATATTCCACACTAGAGAGCACTCATGATTTTTTAAAATATCATTGGTATAGCATCTCTTGTTTCAAAGATTCTTGTTATCCAACCTGTCATTTATCTTGCAGTTGTGACAGCTACTTTATGGTGCACTTTAAAAGGTAAGATCTCCTGACATGATTACTTCTATATCTATTACACTGTTAATCACTACTTAAATCTAACAACGAATTATTTACTGAATTATCTAATAATAAATCAAGACAGGGGAGACGTCGATAAATGTTGCACCGGAATACAAACGCTTTGTTATGTCCAATGATAACTCCAGAGCTATTGTATTGATCATCTACTACGGGCTCACCATAGCCCGTGCTACTTGGAACTTCTTGTTCCTGATAGCGAATCTTTAACAACAACATATTGTATTGAACACAATATTACATGAATTGTGTTATCTACTCGCTGAGTTTCCTAGCTGGCGAACTGGACACCACCAATAACTTTCAGTTTGCACACAAAACTTGTTACTAAACAACGCTCTGTAGTTTCGTGGTGTCCACTACGGGCTCACCATAGCCCGTGCTACTTGGAACTTTTTGTTCCAAGTAGCAAATCTTTAACAACAACAACAACAAGTTTCGTGGTGACGAACTGAAGTACTAACGGCAGCTATTCTGCACTACAGTTCACAAGGTAGTTCTGTTCTCACTCTGTGCAGACGAGGAATCCCAATAACGTGACTGAAATATGTTGACCAGACCACACACTAGAAAGTGAAGGGACGACGACGTTTCGGTCCGTCCTGGACCATTCTCAAGTCGATTATGATGACGGAAGGAGTTAAAGGCAATAAATTCTCACTCTTTGTTCCTTGATGCTTCCAAAGATATGGAGAAAGTGGAACACACAACAAACTTTCTAAGAAAGAACTGCAGAAAACTATATCCTGCCATCGCTAGTTATCTATTTCTTATCAGATATGTCAATTAGCTGTGAAATTGAGTAATGTCCTCTCCGAATATTTTTCACTCCGATATGGGTTCAAACAAGATGCAGCTTGCAGTCCTATATTATTTGCTTTCTATCTTGACCCGTCTTGAGGTTATCTTGAGGTGATTTCGGGGCTTTAGTGTCCCCGCGGCCCGGTCCTCGACCAGGCCTCCACCCCCAGGAAGCAGCCCGTGACTGCTGACTAACACCCAGGTACCTATTTACTGCTAGGTAACAGGGGCATAGGGTGAAAGAAACGCTGCCCATTGTTTCTCGCCGGCGCCTGGGATCGAACCCAGGACCACAAGTCAAGCGTGCTGTCCGCTCGGCCGACCGGCTCCCCATTGTTCAAAGAGTTAAAGAGCTGTTCTACTTCTGCTCAAGTTCTACTCACACCGACCAAAGATGCAATGGAAACGTTGATAGAAACACGTGGAAAATGTCCCGGGTTCGATCCCGGGCACCGGCGAGAAACAATGGGCAGAGTTTCTTTCACCCAATGCCCCTGTTACCTAGCAGTAAATAAGTACCTGGGCGTTAGTCAGCTGTCACGGGTTGCTTCTTAGGGGTGGAGGCCTGGTCGAGGACCGGGCCGCGGGGACACTAAAGCCCCGAAATCATCTCAAGATAACCCTCAAGATGGAGGAAATATTGAAGACGAATCTTGAGAAGTCTAGCCTCACACTCACTGTACTCTCACTTCAGGCTTCATGTCTACACACACTCTTCAAGAAATAATTCCATCAGCAAATTATATCATTAAGTCTGAAGGGAATCGCCTATCCGGCAAACTCAAATAATAATTTTGTCAGATATTCGCCTATAACTGATCACACCAACTTTGCAGGGTAACCCAGCAGGTGGATATATTGAGACTTGAAAGAACTACTTATATATTTCTCCCCCCGATCACATGATAGCAGTCTCAAGGCTCAAAATGTGCCGTGGTGTGCAGGGGAGCAACGACCTTAAGTAAACAAGAGGAGTTGGTTCTCTTTGATGACATTCTTAACCTTGACATTCTTAACCCAACATTCTTAACCTTGTAACAACTTAAATAGAATGGCAGAAAAATAACGCTGTAGTTACGATGTGTTTGAGGGCGTCTTTGGGGCCCAACACACAGCCACCAAGTATGTTTGGGAGTAGAAAAGATGGAGAGAGACAGGTGAAGGGGGAAAAAATGGGGGGGGGGGGGGGGGGGAAATAGGGAAAATATAGTTATGGTAGGCGGGCTGCCCGCCTTGCTGACACAGTGTACTCGCCTAGTTGTACTCGCCTAGTTCTTGTGGGGGTTGAGCTCTGGCTCTTTGGTCCCGCCTCTCAACTGTCAATCAACTTATATACAGATTCCTTAGCCTACTGGGTTTTATCTTATCTACATTTCAAACAGTGTATGGAATCAGCTGGGTGGACAGAGCTTCGGATTCGTAGTCCTGAGGTTCCGGGTTCGATCCCCGGTGGAGGCGGAGACAAATGGGCAAAATGTTTCTTTCACCCTGATGCCCCTGTTACCTAGCAGTAAATAGGTACAGGTAAACAGGTTGGACAGCTGTGTGTGTGAGTATGTGTACTCATTTAGTTGTACTCGCCTAGTTGTGCTTGCGGGGGTTGAGCTCTGGCTCTTTGGTCCCGCCTCTCAACCGTCAATCAACAGGTGTACAGATTCCTGTGCCTATTGGGCTCAGTGTGTGTGTGTGTGTGTGTGTGTGTGTGTGTGTGTGTGTGTGTGTGTGTGTGTGTTTAGAAGCCAAACTAATCTAAACTTTTTCTCTTTTGTCAGGAAACCGTCCCATGGAGAGAAGGATTGAGTGTTCTAATGAAATCCGCTTCTAGGTAAAGGATAAGAGATAGACTAAGAGTGTTACAGGAGCTATGTGATCCTCATAGCCCAGAAATCCTGACTTCACCTCCGGTTTGGCAGTTCTTACTGGCATGAAGAGCTGATGATGACAAATTAAACAAAGTTTAGATGAACACTAAATTTATATGGCGTCGAATGAACTCTTGTTATAACAGCAGTAGATTAATCAATTAATTTCTCACTCTAGCTGGCTGGATAAGCTCCTCACCTGAAATTATCCTGATCTAGTCCTCTCCCTGGAAACACAAACCGAAACTGTCTCTATTTTCCGCTTATTACAGCTTATAATGAAGTTGTTACATCTTGGCTTAACGTGTTTATGACGTATTAGAACGTTGTTACAACTTGCTATATTGGTTGTTATAACTGGTTAGGAGGTGTTAAAACTTGTTCGAACGTTATACCAACGTCGTAGTTTCGGTGTGTGCTTGGCGGGCTCTACCTCTCCCCGCCTCTCTCCCTCTACACCGAAACATAAGTCCTTCTGGAGTTTTGTCACCCGGAGCGACAGTCACAGAGAAAGCTGGAGACGGGTATAAAAGGTGACACATTCACCTTGTGGGCGTCACTAATGGATACTTGTCCACCCACGCTAAGCCTGTGTTTATCTCTCACTCTCTCATTCACCTTCTCGTTCACACTCTCACTGACTCGCTCTCGCTCTCTCTCTCTCTCTCTCTCACTCTTCATGAACTAACAACTCTCAAACAGTAAGACTGACAGTACCACCAACAGTACCACCAACAGTACCACAAGGGCCGTGACGAGGATTCGAACCTGCGTCCGGGAGCATCCCAGACACTGCCTTAATCGACAGACCACAGACATAGACACAGACACTAATCTGTGTGTGGGGTACCACCAACGTAGTACCGTGTACTACGAGTACACGGTACTCGTAGTACACGTACTACACGTAGTACACGGTACCGTGTAGTACGAGGGAACATTTTGACAGTATACTGCCAACTTTCGACACGTGACATGTTCCAATATGTTATCCTACTGTGTTAATTTGGGACTTGGCTATCAAGTATCTTCCATGTATATATTATTTGATACCTTTCTCGATTTCTTTCCAAAAGAGTACATTTTCAGAACTTTGAGACCGTCTCAATAATTTAGACCTTTTATCGTGTCTATGCGTGCCGTATATGTTCTCGGTTTTCACTCTAATTCATAGATCTTTCCCGCCCTGAAAGAGGAAGTGAGTACCGAGCAATACTAAAAGACGGGACAGCTCCATTGATATAAAAAGAATCATGGGTAGAGTGATATAAATAGGAACCCCATGGTTGTGGGGTGCCTATGGGGGATATATTTATCACGGATAATAAGTGATTAACAATGTTTATATATATAAAGATTCGTGGTTATTCTACATTTTTAATACCTATACGCCTCGGGTACAATCCTTAATATGTACGCCATCTTGTGCTGAGTTTACGAAGGTGTTAATTCTCAAACTCTCACACTGAGTAAACTTAAGTGTCTATGAATGATAAGCAAGTTAAATTGCGAGTTGCTTTACATTAATGTGGTTGAAATTGCTCTTCTGAAGTGTTTAATCTTTGGGTTTAATGTCAGTCATACAGCCCAGTCAATCGATTTAACACTCCGTAACAAATGCAACTGTCTAGCCTAACCAGAAACGTTCAAACCCAAGCAACCCACCTAACCTACTCAACCTGTTCTCTTACAAATTACGTCGGAATGTGGACATTTGCCCGTATGGCCGAAAATGGACGTAATTCGAAAATGAAAAAAAAAATCAAAATAAATTTTGCATTTTTTTTCCAAAACAGTAAGTTACGGGTCCTCTAGGTAGGTTAGGAGGGCAGGAAATTATTCTAAGGTTTTAAAACGTCATGAAAACCATTAATTGAAAGTTTCCTCTCCTAACCTAACCGAGTACACCAGAGGACCCAAAACAGAAAACGGGAACAGTGCGTCACTTTCGTGAGTCCTATTTCATTTCAAATTACGTCTATTTTTGGTCATACGGGAAAACGACGGTATTTTTAAGAGGACGGGTTGCAATAGGTGCATCGGGAAAACGTAAATTTTACGGTGCTTTAATTTCTACCAATACGTCACGATTTAGCAACAAACGAAATGCCGAAGAATGGTCATAATATTTATCCTTAAAAATTATACCCTTTAGAGTCTCTCTCCCTCCCTCTCTCTCTCTCCTCTCTCTCTCTTCTCTCTCCTCCCTCTCCCTCCTCCCTCCTCCCTCTCTCTCTCTCTCTCTCTCTCTCTCTCTCTCTCTCTCTCTCTCTCTCTCTCTCTTCTCTCTCTCTC
>NC_091182.1:31318759-31346259 GCF_040958095.1 Procambarus clarkii
TTGGATCCAGACTGTTGGATCCAACTGTTGGATCCAGACTGTTGGATCCAGACTGTTGGATCCAAACTGTTGGATCCAGACTGTTGGATCCAGACTGTTGGATCCAGACTGTTGGATCCAGACTGTTGGATCCAGACTGTTGGATCCAGACTGTTGGATCCAGACTGTTGGATCCAGACTGTTGGATCCAGACTGTTGGATCCAGACTGTTGGATCCAGACTGTTGGATCCAGACTGTTGGATCCAGACTGTTGGATCCAGACTGTTGGATCCAGACTGTTAATCACGATAGACTACAACCATGCAAAAAAACAGACTGGGAGAACAGAGAGTCACATGGAGGTACAGAAACATGGCGAACGAAACTATTGGACGTACCAACGAGTAATTACGTCAACATGTCAAGGGGGATCCCACAAGAATGAGATAAACTTGATCTGATATTCACTGTGAACGAGTCAGACATAAGTTAAATTAGAAAACCCTTATGGGAGTGACTACCATGTACTGACCTTTGAGTGTCTGGTAGAAACGTGCTCACGGAAGGGACCAGAGAGGAAAGGGGGAAATGAAGGGAGGAAATAATAATGATGAGAATAATCCTATTAGGAATATCAAGGGAAACAGAGCTCAGATGAATGACTCTATATGACATGGTGGATTACATCACCCAGAAGTGTCAAGAAGCAGCAGACAGATTTATCCTGGACCAAAACGAAAAAAAAATGGAAATCAAAGAGACAAATCTGTGGTTTGATGAGGCATGTAAGAATGCAAGGCAATTAAATACAAGAACATGTCGGGTCTAAAGAAATAACAGATTTGATTGATTGATTGATTGCAGAGCAATCAATCAGAGTAGTCGCAGAGAGCAAGCAATCAGAGAGCAATCATAACAAAGAACTAAAAAGCAATGTAAAGGATCTGGGTGTACTCATGTCGGAAGACCTTACCTTTAAAGAACACGATAAAGTAGCCGTCACAACTGCAAGAAAAATGACAGGTTCGATAACAATAATCTTTTACACTAGAGATGCTATACCGATGATGATAATTTTCAAGACGCTTGTGCTCTCTAGAGTGGAGTACTGCTGCACAATGACAGCCCCTTTCAAAGCTGGAGAAATTGCTGACCTGGAGAGCGTGCAGAGATCCTTTACTGCCAGAATCTACTCAGTAAAACATCTTAACTACTGGGACCGACTAAAGAGCCTAAATCTGTATTCTCTTGAGCGTAGGCGAGAGAGAGAAATAATAATTTATACGTGGACAATATTAGAGGGGCTGGTCCCAAACCTGCACACAGAAATAACATCACATGAGACCAGAAGGCATGGCAGGATGTGCAGAATACCCCCGTTGAAGAGCAGAGGTGCAACAGGTACTCTGAGAGAGAACTCTATCAACATCAGAGGCCCGAGACTGTTCAATACGCTTCCACTACACATAAGGGACATAACTGGCCGACCCCTCACAGTGTTCAAGAGAGAACTAGATAAGCACCTCCAAAGGATACCTGATCAACCAGGCTGTATCTCATACGTCAGGCTGCGAGCAGCCGCGTCCAACAGCCTGGTTGATCAGTCCAGCAACCAGGAGGCCTGGTCGACGACCGGGCCGCAGGGACGCTAAGCCCCGAAACCATCTCAAGGTATGTGTGTGGTAACAAGGTGTGGAGAGGTGAGGGTGTGCGAGAGAAGGAGAAATTATGGGAACGATAATTGAATATCAGAGCTGAGGAGGAGAAGCTCATTATAATTTCTCTTCTCCTCCTCACAACCTCCCCCCCCCAACTCCCCTTCCTTTCTCCCCCCCCCCCCCTCCCCAACTCCCTTTCCTCTCCCCCCCTCATCACCACATAGCAGCATTGAAACAGGTGTTTACACGAACGGGTAAATTACACCCCAGAATAGGCAGATACACAGTCACATGTGTTACATGTACACGTGTGTATTCAGGTACTCAGTCACATGTGTTACATGTACACGTGTGTATTCAGGTACACAGTCACATGTGTTACATGTACATGTGTGTATTCAGGTACACAGTCACATGTGTTACATGTACACGTGTGTATTCAGGTACACAGTCACATGTGTTACATGTACATGTGTGTATTCAGGTACACAGTCACATGTGTTACATGTACACGTGTGTATTCAGGTACACAGTCACATGTGTTACATGTACATGTGTGTATTCAGGTACACAGTTACACTTGTTACCTGTTGATTGACGGTTGAGAGGCGGGACCAAAGAGCCAGAGGTCAACCCCCCGCAAGTACAACTAGGTGAGTACTTGTTACATGTACACCAGCGTCAGAGGTCGTGACGACAGTCATGCGGTCGTTTTGAAAATATGTGGAAATATTAAATAATATAACAAGAACAACCACAACTACCACCATTACAACCACCACCACAACTACCACCATTACAACCACCACCACAACTACCACCATTACAACCACCACCACAACTACCACCATTACAACCACCACCACAACTACCACCATTACAACCACAACTACCACCATTACAACCACCACCACAACTACCACCATTACAACCACCACCACAACTACCACCATTACATCCACCACCACAACTACCACCATTACAACCACCACCACAACTACCACCATTACAACCACAACTACCACCACCACAACCACCACCACAACCACCACCATTACAACCACCACCACAACCACCACCACAACCACCACCATTACAACCACAACTACCACCACCACAACCACCACCACAACTACCACCATTACATCCACCACTACAACCACCACCACAACTACCACCACCACAACTACCACCATTACATCCACCACCACAACTACCACCATTACAACCACCACCACAACTACCACCATTACAACCACCACCACAACTACCACCACTACAACCACCACCACAACTACCACCATTACAACCACAACTACCACCACCACAACCACCACCACAACTACCACCATTACATCCACCACTACAACCACCACCACAACTACCACCACCACAACTACCACCACCACAACTACCACCATTACATCCACCACCACAACTACCACCATTACATCCACCACTACAACCACCACCACAACTACCACCACCACAACTACCACCATTACATCCACCACCATTACAACCACCACAACAACTACCACCATTACAACCACCACCACAACTACCACCATTACAACCACCACCACAACCACCACTACAACCACCACCACAACCACCACTACAACCACCACCACAACCACCACCACAACCACCACCACAACCACCACCTCCACAAAACTGGGCAAGGAACTACCTGAAGGGCAGGAAACAGTCAGAGACGAGGGGGCCAGATTCACGAAAGCACTTACGAAGCTGTCCATCTTTTCTCAATCTTTGGCGGCTTTGTTTCCAATTATTAAACAGTTAATGAGCTCCGAAGCCCCAGGAGGCTGTTTATAACAATAACAAACAGTTGAATGGGAAGTTTTCATGCTTGTAAACTGTTTAAGAAATGTAACCAAAGCCGTCAAAGATTGCGGAAAGATGTACACGTTCGTAAGTGCTTGCGTAAGTGCTTTCGTGAATCTGGCCAGAGGCTAACACAAAGGTAACAAGCTGCCTCTTGAAGCACCTAAATTATTGGGTTCGTTTCAAAGCTCTCCAAATGTACTCACTAGAAAGGAGACGAGAGAGATATCAAATAATATACACGTGGAAAATACTGGAGGGCCAGGTCCCTAATCTACACAGTAAAATAACAACATACTGGAGTGAACGCTATGGAAGAAAATGCAGATATGAGGGGAAGAGGGAGGGTATATGGGTCTTCGGACCGCCCCAAGCAACAGCCTAGTGGACCAAACTCTCACAAGTCAAGCCTGACCTCGGGCCGGGCTTCGGGAGTAGAAGAACTCCCAGAACCCCATCAACCAGGTAAGTGGAGTTTCTCAAGGGTCGGTCCTGCGACTCCTACTGTTCATAATTTATATGCCTGAACTACTCAAGGGACACAACTCGTACATGTCAATGTTTGCAGCCCAGGCAAAGCTAATGTGCAGTGGAGGAAAGTGTAAAATAATGAAGATGAGAAATAATGAAGATGAGAAAGAATGGAAGGGAGAAAAAGGGACGCACAGTATCTACACCATAAAGGCAACACAACTACGGGAATAGGATAGGAAAGAAGGATTTGGGAGCGGATTTAATTCCAACACAATCTGTAGAGGCACACACCAACAGGGTAACATCAGCGGCATGTGGGGCTGTCTGGCAAACATTAGACCATTTATTTAGACGCCTAAACCAGGGCTCTTTCAAGACAGTCTACATAGCCTTTGTTAGGCCAATATTGGAATATGCAGCACCGGCCTGGAAACACAAAAACCAAACTGAAAAAAGTATACAAGTTTGCAACAAGATTAGTGCCAGATCTAAGAGGATTTAGCCAAGAAGAAAGATTAAAAGAATGAAGACCTCATAACCCAGGAGGAGATAAGAAACAGAGGAGCCATGATCACAACATACAGGATACCAAGGGAATAGACAAGATGGACATGGACAGTGATTTTTAAGTGAGAGAAAGTAGAACAAGAGGACACAGAAGGAAACTGGGAACATTGGAATTCGACAGAGAATTCGAACGTCAACCCTGTTACATTATTACACAACAGGTACCACAAAGCTAGTAAAAGCGGGGGGAGAGAGCTAAACCTCTCTCCCCCATAGGCACTGTTAGGTAAGTACTGCTATGTACCACCACAGGCACCACAACCACTACCAATACCACAAACCCATCAACAACACTTAATAAAGTAATCTAAGTGTGTGAGGGCTGAGTCAGGTAAGGACTGGGTAAATACACGAGCGTTGGGCCCCACACCCCCCAGTCCCTCCAGGAGGCCAGGCGTCTCCAGCAGTTATCTGGTTGACATCTGGTTGACATCTGGTTGACATCTGGTTGATACCTGGTTGATACCTGGTTGATACCTGGTTGATGGGGTTCTGGGAGTTCTACTCCCCAAGCCCGGCCCGAGGCCAGGCTCGACTTGTGAGAGTTTGGTCCACCAGGCTGTTGCTTGGAGCGGCCCGCAGGCCCACATACCCACCACAGCCCGGTTGGTCCGGCACTCCTTGAAGAAAACAATCTAGTTTCCTCTTGAAGATGTCCACGGTTGTTCCGGCAATATTTCTGATGCTCGCTGGGAGGACGTTGAACAACCGCGGACCTCTGATGTTTATACAGTGTTCTCTGTGCCTATGGCACCTCTGCTCTTCACTGGTTCTATTCTGCATTTTCTTTCATGTCGTTCACTCCAGTATGTTGTCTTGTGAATACACTGGCGAAGGACACCAGCCGCAAGTGGATGAGAGAGAGAGAGAGAGAGAGAGAGAGAGAGAGAGAGAGAGAGAGAGAGAGAGAGAGAGAGAGAGAGAGAGAGAGAGAGAGAGAGAGAGAGAGAGAGAGAGGAGAGAGTGAACAGGAATTGGGAGAAAGAGGAGATAAGTGAGAGGGAGAGATGACAGTAAGTGAGATTACCTATGGATTATCTGTAGGAGATTCTACAGTTCTCCTATCGCAAGCCTAGCTTAATGTGATCAGCCTTCCCTGGTGATTCCCTGATCTACGAGTCTACTCGTATATTATGATCTCTCAACTTGCACTACGGTAGTAAAGGAGTAAGGGTTAGGGGGGAGGACTAGCAACAAGGACGAAGGATTAGCGGGAAGTAGTGGAGGACGAGGGAAGAGGGGAGGACGAGGGAAGAGGGGAGGACGAGGGAATAGAGGACGACTAGGGGAGGACTAGGTAAGAGAGGGGTAGGGAACCTACCAACCTATAATTACACATAGTGTCATCACTACATGCTGGGTTACACTGTTCTCCAGCACGTCACATTCTAACCATTTTGTTCCCTGACATCTCCTTTACTACCTGTACTCACCTACTTGTGCTTGCGGGGGTTGAGCTTCGGCTCGTTGGTCTCGTCCCTTAATTGGTGTACAGATTCCTGAGCCTACTGGGCTCTATCATATCTATTTGAAATTGTGAATGGAGTCAACCTCCACCACATCACTGCCTAATGCATTCATCTGTTAACTACTCTGACACTGAAAAAGTTATTTTTAATGTCTCTGTGGTTCATTTGGTTACTCAGTTTCCACCTGTGACCCTTTGTTCGTGTTCCACCCGTGCTAAACGATTTATCTTTATCTACCCTGTCAATTCCTCTGAGAATTTTATAGGTAGTGATCACGTCTCCTCTAACTATTCTGTCTTCCAGTATCGTGAGGTTTAATTGCAGTAATCTTTCCTCGTAGCTCATACCCCTCTGCTCGGGGACTAGTTTATTGGCTTACCTCTGAACCTTTTCTAACTTCGTTTTGTGTTTGACTAGATGTGGACTCCACGCTGGAGCCGCATATTCCAGTATTGGTCTGACATAGGTGGTATACAAGGTTTTGAATGATTCCTTACACAAGTTTCTGAAGGCAGGTCTTATGTTCGCCAGCCTTGCCTATGCCGCTAATGTTATCCTTTTGATGTGTGCTTCAGGGGACAGGTCTGCCGATACCCCAGATCTTTCTCTTGTCCTGACCCCTGAAGGATTTCCTCTCTCAGTGGAGGAGAGGAAGACACACTACACACTGATGTCACCACCACAATCAATGCCACCATAAGGAAGGTACCACCAACAGTACCACACAATCACAGGGTACCACCAACAGTACCACACAATCACAGGGTACCACCAACAGTACCACACAATCACAGGGTACCACCACTACCACAACAACCACCATCCTACAGCAACACCATCGCGACCTCATGAACTCAGACCCCACCAACGGCAAGGTTTGTACATCACGACTGGTCCTCACTGTGCCATCAGCAGTGCCACCACCACCACCACCTCCAGCAGTGCCATCACCACCTCCAGCAGTGCCATCACCACCTCCAGCAGTGCCATCACCCTCAACAATCACTTCTTCCTTACGCCCGCTCTAAACGCCCCACGCACGCCACTACCACACCATAATCCCCAGGTCCCCAACACCATAACTACGGCCACTAATTCATACCACGATCAATACACCAAACAGGAATGACCCCAGAGTCCATGTCACTCCTCCCTCCCTCACACCAAGACATGCCAAGTAAGTAAGTAATTATCAAAAGAAGGCACCAAACCGGGAAGGCTATGTAGCACCATCAAATACGCAAAATAATCAGAGGGCGCTAAATATCACCAAGGATGCCAATACGAGAACAAAAACGCATAAGGCGAACGATATCAAAAGTATCCGAGTCACCAAGAATTCTATCGAGGGACAGGTGACCGCGAGGGGCGGTCGGAAAGCAAGACATACGCTCGTCCTGGAAGTCAGGACATTCAAGAAGGACATGCACGACCGTAAGAGGGACAATGCAACTAGGACAATAAGGAGCAGGGCGGCGCTCCATCAAGTGACCATGGGTTAAGCGAGTATGGCCAATACGCAACCTCGCCAGAGCTGTTTCCCACCGCCGGTTACGGTGGAAGGAGGACTGCCACGAGGAAACACAACATTTAAGAGTACGTAGCTTGTTACCAGTAACAGACAACCAAGAAGCCTGCCAACGGGTAAGGACTGAGGAATGGATAACCGGGTAAAAGTCGGAATACGGAATGCCCTTACGAGAGATGGGACAAGAGCGGACAGCTTCCTTGGCGGCAGCATCCGCACGCTCATTTAAAGACACACCAATATGGCTGGGAACCCAACAAAACTCAACCGACTTAAATTTACTATGAACGAGAAACAGCCAATGCTGGATCTCGACAACCACTGGATGAACTGGATTAAAGGACCCGAGAGCCATGAGGGCACTACGAGAGTCAACAACAACTACAAAGGAAGACTGACAACGAGAAAGTAGGAGACGAAGAGCATAGAGAATAGCATAAAGTTCCGCTGTAAAGATGCTAGTCTCCGGAGGCAAGCGACACATATAAGTGCGATCAGGAAAAACAACAGAGTAGCCAACACCGTCCGCTGACTTAGACCCATCGGTGAAGACAGAAACGGAGCGGGAGTGAGAAGAAAAGTGCTCGAGGAAAAGGCGTTTTAGAACCGTAGGAGGGGTAAAAGCTTTAGTGATACGGGTCAAGGAAGTACAAAACCGCGGAAGAGGGACCCTCCACGGGGGCAAAGAAGGAACAACACGAGGAGAAACATCAGAAATACGAACGGAAAGAGAATCCTGCAGGCGAGATAACCGGACAGAAAGAGGGAGGTGGTGAAGAGGAACAGGAACCGCAGGAGGGGTAAAAGTTAAAGCACGACAGAGGCGAGAGGAAGGATGTTGCAAGGACCGCGCAAGATAGTGAAGACAGTAGCGATCACGGCGGTCCTGGAGAGACAGGAAGCCAGTGTCAACATACAAGCTAAGGACGGGAGTCGAACGAAAGGCACCAGAACTGAGGCGCAACCCAGTATGGTGCAAAGCATCAAGACGGCGAAGAGTAGAAGGAGAAGCAGACGAGTAAGCAGGGCAACCATAATCGAGCTTAGACAGGACGAGAGAAGAATGTAAAGCAAGGAGAGTGCGCCTATCTGCCCCCCAAGAAGTATGGGACAAGACCCGAAGGAGGGTAAGGGCCTTAGAGCACTCAACACGGAGGTAAGAGATATGGGGAGACCAAGACAAACGAGTGTCAAGGAATAACCCCAAAAGCTTCGCGGAATCTTTGTATTCAAGGGGATGACCATAAAGTGACAAAGAGGGACGAAGAACAACCCGTTTCCGCGTAAATGTCATGGCACAAGTCTTAGAAGTAGAGAACTTGAAGCCATGATCAGTGGCCCAAGACGACACGGCATCAATTGCAAGTTGAAGCCGGCGTTGAAGGAGAGGCGAATCATCACCCTGACAACAAAGGGTAAGATCATCGACATAGAGAGCGGAGAAGACACCAGAAGGAAGAGAGGAAAGAAGACCATTGAGGGCAACCAGAAAAAGAGTAGTGCTCAGAACACTACCCTGGGGCACACCTTCATATTGCTGAAAAGAGGGAGAGAGAGCGGTACCAAGGCGCACCCGAAAGGAACGACGAGAGAGGAAGCTGCGGAGAAAGAGAGGGAGACGACCACGAAGGCCAAAAGAATGAAGTTGAGATAGGATATGATAACGCCAAGTGGTGTCGTAAGCCTTTTCCAGGTCAAAAAGGACGGCAACAACGGAGGTCTTCGCAGCAAAAGCAGTACGAATATAGACCTCCAAGTTCACCAGGACATCTGTCGTGCTGCGGCACTTGCGGAAACCAAATTGAGAAGGGGAGAGGAGGTGATGGTGTTCCAGGAACCACATCAGACGAACGTTAACCATACGTTCAAAAAGTTTGCAGACACAACTTGTGAGAGCAATAGGGCGAAAGTCCTTAGGGGAAGTACCCAGAGACCCCGGTTTGCGAACAGGGAGGACAACGGCATCGAGCCAGTCCTCAGGGACTGACGACGACTCCCAGATCCGATTATACAGACTCAGTAAATACTGAGACGTGCTCGGAGGGAGATGGCGAAGCATCTCATAATGAATACCATCGGAGCCCGCCGCCGTAGAACCGCAGAGGGCCAGAGCAGAACGAAGTTCAGAGAGAGAGAAGGGATCATTATAGGGAAGCTGAAGATGAGTGCAGAAATCTAAAGGACGAGACTCAAGGACAGGTTTACGAAGAAGGAAAGATTGGGGAAGATGAAGACCAGAGCTAACAGAAGAAAAGTGGGAACCCAGTTCGGAAGCGACCTGCAACGGGTCCGCCACAAGAGTATCATGGAGGTGAAGGACCGGTGAAACATCGGGAACGAACTTACCCGCTATCTTGCGGATACGCTTCCAGATCTGGGCCAGAGGGGTTTCGGACGTAATTGTTGAGACATAAGATGCCCAACATTCACGTTTAGCCGTACGGATGGCCCTACGGGCCACCGCACTCGCTTTCCGAAAGAAAAGAAAAGAATCGGTCGTCTGCCTACGGCGGTGCCTCTTCCAGGCTGCACGCTTACAGCGGACAGCCCGAGCACAGTCCGCATTCCACCAGGGAACGCACTTCCGTGGACCCCGAGAGGAAGAGCGAGGAATAGAGCGGAGGGCAGCGTTGAAGACAGTGTCATGAAAAAGGAGGAGAGCGCGAGAGAGAGGCAGAAGGGAGAGGTCAGAGAGAGCAGCACTGAGGGTAAATAGGGTCCAGTCTGCCTTAGCAAACTGCCAACTAGGGAAAGAGAGGGAAGGGCGAAAAGAGAAAAAGGAAACAAGGATGGGGAAATGATCACTTCCATGGAGGTCATCAAGAACCTGCCACGTGAAATCTAAGTAAAGAGAAGAAGAGCAGAGAGAAAGATCAAGACAAGAAAGGGCGCGAGTCCGAGAGTCCAAATGAGTGGGCTCACCAGAATTCAGAAGAGACAGGGAAGAAGATAGGAGAAACGGCTCAAGGAGGCGACCCCGGGTATTCGTCAGAACGTCACCCCAAAGAGAATGACGACAATTGAAGTCACCCAGCAGGAGCACAGGCTCCGGCAAGGAGTCTAGGAGGTGTTTCAAATCAGGAAGAGAGAGCGGGACACTCGGGGGGAGATAAATGGAACAAACTGTGTACCATTTCCCCACAAAGATACGAGCAGCAGAACAATGGAGAGGCGAAGGAAAAAGTAAAGGAACAAAGGGAACATCTGCACGAATCAAGAGAGCAGAAGAATTAGAAGCCCCAGCAATGGCTGGGGGGGGGGAGAGAAAGGAATAGCCACGAAAACGACCAGGACGAGCACCAAGCATTGGCTCCTGGAGACAGACACAAAGGGGCGAAAACCGCGAAATCAGAAGTTGGAGTTCGAGGAAATTGGCGTAATAACCTCGAACGTTCCATTGAAGAATGGACAACGACGGGAAGAGAAAGGACAAAAACAGAGAACAAGGAAGAAACAAAGGCGAAAGAGCAACAGAGCACGTTAAAGAATATCAGGGTCGGGATCAGGGTCAGCAAAGTCAGGGTTAGGGGGCATGGGTAAACTGAGCAAAGACGGAGGGAAGGAAACGGGAGAACAGATCAGAGGTGGGCGGGCGGGGTCCGGAGGAGGAGGAGGAAGAGGAGGAGACAACGGAGAGGAGCAGTCAAGGACAGCAGTAGGAAGAGGGGGAGTAGGAAGAGGGGGAGTAGAAAGAGGGGAGCGCACCCCAGCAAGAGCAGCAACCGAAAGGGAAGCAGGGGCCAAAGAAACCTCCATAGCAGGAACAGGGGGCGCAACCACTGAAACGGGAGGGGAAGGAGCAACAGAGCCAGAAGTAGGAGCTAAGGAAGAAAGCGAAGCCTTCTTACCCGCCGGGGAAGAGGAAGGAGAGGAGCCAGGCTTACGCTTCTGACTTAAAGAGACAGGTGTCCCAGCAACTACGTACCGGGCAACGGATTCCAGTGTCTCAACAGGAGAAGCCGAACGAGAGCACACACGACGGCCGTTAGGAGAGCGATGGACATCCGCCTGCACCGACAGGCGGCGGGGAGAGCCGATAGATGGAGGAAGAGGATGGGAAGGAGGATCGGAGGGGGACGAGGAAGAAGACACAGGAGACATGACAGACCGGGTTGAAAGAAGGGGAACCCCAGACAGAGGACCAGGAGGGGGACCCCTCGGGAAAGAACTCAAAGGAACAGAGGAGGGGGCAGTGGGCGTATCAGGGTCCAAGGCCCGGAAACGGTTGAGAGTCTGAGGAAGGGGGGAAGGACGAGGAGAGGAAGAGCGCAACACGCGAGCATAAGAGATGTTAGTATAAGGCGGGAGCCGGCGAACCTGGCGCCTCGCCTCAGGAAAAGACAAACGCTCCCGGTGCTTCAGGTTAAGGACGGCCGCCTCAAGCTTGTAATGGACACAGGCACGGGAGAACGTAGGATGGGCCTCACCGCAGTTGAGGCAGCGAGCTTGGGGAGAAGTGCACTCCGACTTAGAGTGACCTTCACTCCCACACAAAGGACAGAGAGAGACAGTCCCAGAGCAGCGGAGGGCACCATGCCCAAACCTCCAGCACTTATTACAAAGTCGAGGAGAAGGAATATACTCCTGGACAGAGCACCTAGCACCAGCAAGAATGACAGAGGATGGAAGGGTCCTACCATCAAAGGTGATCTTCACAACGCGAAGGGGTTGACGGCGACGACCACGAGGGGGACGAGTAAACGAGTCAACCTGGAGGACAGAATGGCCTTGGGCATCAAGGATATGCCGAATATCATCGTGGCAATCCTGCAGATTCCGAACACCGGTTGCAACATGGGGTGGGAGGAGAATAGTGCCAACACTGGAATTCATCTGAACGTTCTTGGAGACCCGAACAGGGATCTCGCCAAGGCAAGATAAGGCAGCCAAGCGGGAAGCCGCATCCTGAGAAGGAGCAGCAACGACACGTGTACCGAGACGAGTGGGGTTGAAAGTAACACACGCATCCACGGAATCTACAAGATGCCGATGGAGGGAGAAATCGTCAGGAGGCGCAGAATCAAGAGGGAGGAGATCAAAGTATTTGGCCCATGAAGCAGGACCAAACAAGGCCTGATACGCATCAGCACGGGAAGGAATCGAGCGAGTGCGGTTGGGGCGCGAACGGCGTTGAGAACCCCTAGAGAGAGAGGGGTCAAAAGGCGCAGTAGTCACAACGAAAGACTTAGCCACACCAGGGGACGAAGTGGTCACCACCGGGGGCTGGAGGCTCGACCCAACCTCAGAGGAGGGAGGGGAGCTGGGGGAAGAAGTCAGGACGGTCAAAGGAGGAGCAAGGTCGGGGCCCAACGCAGCGGGAGCTACAGAGCCTGGTCTTCCAATACAGGCCGACTCGGGGGCTTGGTCGCCCACCCCACGAGCCTGAGAGGGTACAACGGAAATATTCAACGACATAGAGACGAAAAGTGACAAATTCATCCACGAATGTGCCCCCATACCCACCATGGAGCCACAATTAGAGGCAGGACACCCAACAGGAAGCTATCGCTGATCATGCCGGGGCCCCCTAGGGGTGCGTCGTGAGTATACGCCCCACAAACGCCACCTTAAGAACCGTCAGTCCGTCGAGATCGGGTTCAGCGACGAAAGGGGGATTGACAATAAAAGGTTCCCCTCGCTCGAGACGTCGGGTACTACAGTTCTACGGGTGCAAGAGTATGCCTCCTCAAGCACCCGGGCGTCAAAATAGAAGAAGTCCAAAGAAAGAATCCAAAACAAGCAAAAGGTCGGCAGGAAACGACAAGCAGATAGGAGAAGAGGGGGGAGAAAAACGAAACATAAGGAAAAGGAAAAGCGATCCGGCACAATTGGAGAAGACAGCAGCAGGAGTGCAAGGCCAGAAAAGGACAGAGGACTGCCCAACGGAGCATCACACTCCGGCAGCCGTCCACCAAGCCCCCTCACGACGCCAACGGGCCGGAAGGGGAGGGGGCAAGACATGCCAAACCGACCGTTCAACACTACATATTTGCACCAATATCTTCCCTCCTAATCTTAAGGGGGTTCCTGAGATCAATGCCCCTGCCTGCCGCCCTGGATTGTACCTGAAAAGTTTTTTCTAGATTCGCCTCGGCCAGGCTTGACTAATGAGAACTTGGTCCAACAGAATGTGCTCGAAGTGCGGGTCCAACATGTTCACTACATGTTGGTTCGGCACTTATCGCAGAAAACCTAACACTTTGTCGAAGAAAAGTGGAAATAAGGCCACTTATTTTTTATCCTTGCATGTTGTTTAAGATTCGCTAGCTGGAACAAAAAGTTCCAAGTAGCACGGGCTATGGTGAGCCCGTCTATCCTTACAGGGAGCGTACTGAACTGGCGTTAATATCTGGATCACAGTTATTCCGGATATTCGCAGCTGTTTATCAGCCTTATCCACACAGCTATCCACGGCTGTTAGGACCGTTGTCCAGGCAGTATTGAACATTCATGAAGAATCTATTGTCCATGATTGCCTAAACTGCGATTAGGTTGTTATCTAGTAACATTTTAAATAAACAAGGATATCAGAATAGTGTGATGTATCGCTGAGAAGATAGCAGGGACAGAGCGGGGGGATTGAACCAGCGTCTCTGTAATCGGCAGACGCGAGCCATACCCTTGAGCCACGACATGCTGCCAGCAGCAGTGCCAGCTGCAGTGCCATCCCCACCAGCAGTGCCATTCACTAACGTCATTCATGTCTCCTGTAAGGACTCCGTGGCCCCGCGTTGTTGCCATAGTATTTGAAGGTAGTTGCCATAGTATTTGAAATTAGCGAAATGGCGAAGAACGCCATACTTGTTCCAGAGTGCTAGGGGGGGGGGAGCCTGTTCGTTGAAGCCGTTTGTGGCAACAGTTGAGGGCCCTCTTGCAGACCTCCTTAGAGAACACAGTAAAGTCACCGGGTTGAATACCCTTTTGTAGCATGTCGTGGCTGGGGGGGTTAGGGCGAGTGTCTGGCCTTATCCAAGACGATAGCGATTTTATGACGACTTTATTGATAATGTTATTAAAACAGTTTGATCATTAGTTGTGAAAATATGGTCTAAGTTATTTTCTAGTTCTACAATTTGCTGGATTAAGACACATCCGAGGGAGGAAAGTTGACTTCATTCAAACTGCTTCTTGAAATTCTCTCAGATTTAACGATATTTGTCGATCTTATCAAATAGTAACTCTGGGAGCTTGCACCCCCCCCCCCCCGTATGTAAATCTAACCAAATGCAAACTCAGTCAGCATAATTATGCTTACACATCGAATCATTATATCCACGAATAAGGAAAAATTTAACATCGAATTACATAACGCTCAATAAATGCCCAAAATGCCTGATCTGATATGAAAGATTTAGCTTCAATCCCAGGAGCAAACGCCTCGACTTTGCCTACTGTAAGTGGTTCAACACTACTGTGGCTTATCTTGAGGTTATCTTGAGATGATTTCGGGGCTTTTTTAGTGTCCCCGCGGCCCGGTCCTCGACCAGGCCTCTACCCCCAGGAAGCAGCCCGTGACAACTGACTAGCACCCAGGTACCTATTTTACTGCTAGGTAACAGGGGCATAGGGTGAAAGAAACTCTGCCCATTGATTCTCGCCGGCGCCTGGGATCGAACCCAGGACCACAGGATCACAAGTCCAGCGTGCTGTCCGCTCGGCCGACCGGCTCCCTAACCAACCGGCTTGCTTGGGTTACCTATGAAAATACTGTGGAGGAGTTTGAGGACCCGTTACTGGCACTATATAAGCATTTCCACTCACGCTTACGGCAAGAGTGTGGTTAACATTACATAATTTCGGGTGTGTCTGGAGGCTTGTCGAGGCGGCCTGGTCGAGGACCGGGCCGCGAGGACGCTAAGCCCCGAAACCACCTCAAGGTAACCTCAAGATAAGGCGTTACCTCAAGGAACTATAGATCAGGATTCAGTTGTCACAATTCGTCAATCAGAAGCCTGAATCAATGATTCGCAACTAAAAGATCCAGGAATCAGGTGCCATGAATCAGCACCCAGGAGCCAATAAGGACACCACCACACCACACCACACCACACCACACCAATCAGACAACCACCACACCACCCCATTAACTTCAGGAAATAACCAGACTTATAGACAAACATAAAAAACGTGTGTGACACCCCACTAATATAGTACTATATTCCCCCCCTTCCCCCGGAGGTCTTACGCCACGAGTCATCAAATATTTACTTGTCCAGTTACGAAACCTGTTCATCTTTCCTCGATCAAGACGGCTCTGTTGACGTTTATTAAACCATTTACAACCTTCGAAACCTCACAATCCAAGATTATAAACTTCGCAACTCATAAACTGTTTAATAAACGCAAACTAAGCCGCCTTGTGAGAAGAGAAGATGTAAAGGTTTCGTTCCGTTCCCCCTTCGCTGACGCAGCTCTCCGGCTTCTCTTCTAGTACGTCACAGTGCTTAACCGTGCCGAGCAATCCGTTAAAAATTCGACGTATTAGTAAAATAATAAAGCCTAATAATATTTCCGTTTTCTATGCATTGGCCTAGATGGGTTGGGAGGGGTGCTTGGGTTCGTAATTTGCTGCGATGGTAAAAACAGTCGCATTTTTTACGGAAGGGTACGGATGGGGGGGGAGGGGGGAGAGAGAGGGGGGGAGGGGGGGGGAGGGGGATGGGGGGAAGGGAAGGGAACTATTAGCAGAAAGCACCAAGCCATTACGACTATATAGCACTTGTAATGGACCAGAATAAGGATTTGGGATGGGACGAGGTGAAGGAATGGTGCCTAACCACTTGGACGATCGGGGGATTGAACGCTGACCTGCATGAAGTTAGACCGTCGCTCTACCGTCCAGACGACTGGCACAGCCACCAAATCGACCAATCACGAGACGATTGGCACAGCCACCACTCGACCAATCCCAATCAGCAGCAACCAATCACAATTCTTTATATATCCTTTACTCTACATTACAGTCAGATATTTCACACTATCATCAACATCCCCTCCGGTTTGAATTCCTCCCGAGCCCTTGCTCATCAATTTGGCATATGACACTTGACATGACAGATGACAGATTTGACAGGTATGTGACGCGCTAGAGACGCATGACATGACAGAATTACCATAAACAAACCACAATATAAGAAGAGTATCGTAAGGCCAGGACGTGTGGTGTTCCCCCTAGCCCCCAGCCCCCAGCCCTGCTGTCCGCTGTGGGGATCGAACTGTCGAAAACCCAACACATTTAAATACGCTTGTTCTCTGACTGCTTTTCTTATTTGTCTTTGTCATCCAACGGGTTACATTGATTTAATCAGGTGTCAGTCTCAGCATGACCTATTGTCAGGTGCGACACAGGTGGTGCTGAGGGCTGACAAAGGACTAGATATAATTTTGGAATAGACTGCATCTTGGATATATTCGGCTCTATCACTGAAAATATAAGCGAGTACATTTAATATATGTATATATGTTAAGACACTGTACATGATAGGTACAGTTATTATATATATATATATATATATATATATATATATATATATATATATATATATATATATATATATATAATGACTATGAGAAAGTTGTCACTCGTCCGTCGTTTCCTCCCACTTAAGAATCATCTACTTTCTGGAATTTGTACCACTATCAGGACCATATCCTGGATAGTACCAGGTACTATCAGGAATTAGTATCACTATCAGCGCGTTACCTCAACATCGACCTCCAAATATCAAAGACGGTAACTACCAAAACATTAAAGACGTCGACCATTCCGCTAGGTCCTCGAGTCCTTTTCTTTGGCGAGAGAGGAGCACACTGTAACAGTTGGGTCCAGCTGGTCTCACTCACTCACTCACTCACACACACACACACACACACACACACACACACACACACACACACACACACACGTACGCACACACACACGTACGTACACACACACGTACGTACACACACACGTACGCACACACACACGTACGTACACACACACGTACGTACACACACACGTACGTACACACACACGTACGTACACACACACGTACGTACACACACACGTACGTACACACACACACGTACACACACACACGTACACACACACGTACAAGTAACGACTGCATGTCGACGGGATGGAGGGGACTAGATTACTGTCTCTGCTCATGCTCCGATCAGCACGCATTGCCTCGCCCGGTGATTCTGATTGGCTAACAGAATTCCCGCCACCGGACGAGCCACACCGTGCTGACCGTTAACAACCTTCACGGTCGTTAACCTTGTTCTCCCTGTAATATTGAAAATATTACTGGTAAATAACAGTGCTATTCTGATGCGACGCAATAACACGATAAGAGTTTCCGTAACACCGCCCCCCAGCCCAGAGCCCTCCTGCCCGCCCCCCCCCAGCCCAGAGCCCACCTGCCCGCCCCCCCCCCCCCCAGCCCAGAGCCCTCCTGCCCACATCGGGTTAACTTGCCCTTCGTGAACCGTAAACTTCGGTTAATGGCCGCAATTTCCTCAGGCCAAGATTTCTGCCTGCTAGACAGAATGTCCCATTAACCGGAGCCATCATGATATACGCGACATGATATCCGTTGAGCGGCTTAGAGCATGTAAAGAGAGAGAGGTCGATGGTGCAGGCTCCTCTTTACCCGCGACAAGGTCCACATCTCCTCCATGGACGCAAACTAACGTCCATGGCCGCAAACTAACGTCCATGGCCGCAAACTAACGTCCATGGCCGCAAACTAACGTCCATGGACGCAAACTAACGTCCATGGCCGCAAAATAACGTCCATGGCCGCAAAATAACGTCCATGGACGCAAACCCACGTACATGGACGCAAACCCTATTTGCGTATGAAAAAACTCCGAACTCAAAATCAACCTTTTGGGTTGCATCTTAAACCCTCAAAAGCAGGCCTCGTAAGAAGTGCTCAAGAGGACTATGTACACACACACAGCCAGTCTCAGCAACGTCTTAGTGAATACCAGACATAATTATTCCAAGATGACCCACCGTCATCTTCAATGGCGAACCTGTCCCTCAGGACCCACTTTACCATTACCGTTTTCTTCAATAACAATGAGATTCAGTCGTAAACTGACTTCACGAACATCGCCGTCGCCTCCTCCTCCTCCTCGTCCTCCTCCTACCCCCAAGCCGAAGGTCCAGGAGACAAGAGCTCTGAGGGAGACCAAAGTCAACGCGAATATCAAATAAAAGGAGAGCCAGCCGGGAGATGGAATTTAACCATTTAACCGCTAACACGAGCCTGTTTGTGGAGGCTGTTAAGGCAATGTTTACACACACACACACACACACACACACACACACACACACACACACACACACACACACACACACACACACACACACACACACACACAGATAATAGACTCCATACACAGTTTCAAGTGTAGATATGACAGAGCCCGATAGGCTCATGAATCTGTACACCTGTTGATTGACGGTTGAGAGGCGGGACCAAAGAGCCAGAGCTCAACCCCCGCAAACACAACTAGGTGAGTACAACTAGGTGAGTACAGATGTGTCACAGATTTACCAAACAAATTCTTTGAGTTTTGAACATATATAATGGGTAACGTGAAGCGATTGAAATTAACGTAATATACAATAGAAGTTGAAGGGACGACGACGTTTCGGTCCGTCCAGGACCATTCTCAAGTCGATTGAATACCAATTGAATATTCTCAATCGACTTGAGAGAACGTCCAGGACGGACCGTAACGTCGTCGTCCCTTCAACTTCTAGTGTGTGGTCTGGTCAACATACTTCAGCCACGTTATTGTGACTCATCGCCTGAACGTAATATTCAACTTAAAAAGAAAATAGAAATCTAGAAAATATAAATTTCATTGTCTGTTCGAACAAATCCACAAGGGCCGTGACGAGGATTCGAACCTACGTCCGAGATCATCTCAGACCTGCCTTAATCGACTGATTAAGACCAAAGTCGATTAAGGCAGCGTCTGGGATTCTCTCGGACGTAAGTTCGAATCCTCGTCACGGCCCTTGTGGATTTGTTCATATGATGCATCACGCTATTGTGATTTGTGTGTGTTTTCTCTGTTCGAGGTTGGAGGCCAGAGGCTTCGGGTTAGTGTCCAAACTTTCACAGTGATTGCTGATGGGGATGTGCCTGTTCGTGTAAGCACTATCACCAACATACCTTATCTTACCTTGGTAAGGATTGTGCCTATGGCACCTCTGTTCTTCACTGGCTCTTTTCTGCATTTCCTTCCATGACGTTCACTCCAGTACGTTGTTATTTTACTGTGTAGATTTGAGACCTGGCCCTCCAGTATTTTACATGTGTTGACACCTGTTCTCATGATACAATGATGATATTTGATATATTCTTGCATTATTTGACACCTGTTCTTATGATACAATGATATTCGATATGTTCTTGCAAAATGAGCTTCAACTCTTGGGCCCCGCTTCAGTCATATCTTGGTGGGGAACAAATAATTTAAATATTCTGTCATATTGCTTTCTGCAATCACTTCCTTCCCTTCTTCCTTCTTTTCAATCCTCTCGAGACGAAGCCTGAGCTCGTCTCCCACCTCCCACTGCAATTCACTCTACTTGTTAACTTCCAGTACGCTGTAGAAGTCCTGTATTATATATTCCCCCCCCCCCCCCATCCCGTGAACACATTTTCAGTAAGTTCTACTTGTTCAGTGCCTCTTAAGAAATTCACTACATCATAATTCTGGGGCGCGCTTCTCTGAACTTCCTCGACGCTCAGTCCTCTTAAGTTCAGGGACCAGTCTTAGAGCAAACTTTTTGAACCTTCTCTAGATTTGCTGCGTACTTTTCCAGGGGATGGACAGGGGGGGAGGGAGGGGAGTCCATATTAGGGCTGCATATTCTAGCACTGGTCTAACATAGGTAGGATGGGTGTGGCGTGTATTTCACAAAACTGCATGAAACATATACAGAAAGTGGGTGTATGGGCGTATATTTATATCAAAACAGGAACCATCTTGCAAGCAGCACTGCATTCCATGAAGTCACGTGACCGCCAATAGATGGAGTATGCATTTTGATTACAATTCTTAATGTATTAAAATATTTTGACTTAATTGCTTTGCCCTTTCTCGGTCATCATATTTATTACGTTAACGTGTAAGCAACATTTCGCTGTAGACAAGGAGTCACCAGTCTTCAAGACGTCTGCCCTAAGCTGCCGTAGAACAGGTTTCAGTGCAAAGTTTGAGGGGGGGAATAACACTGATTTTCTATACCTAAGAGGCATAAGCAATCACAAAATAACACTGAAGTAACACTTAGTATCGAGGAACAAAAAAATTGTTCACCATTATGTTACTGCAGTTATTGCTACCACTGTTCTCTGATGTTATAGAGTTCATTCATCCATAATTCAGCCTTTATAGTTTTAGTATATTCAGAATTTATGTTCGTGTTTTTTTAAACTGTTTAACTCAAAACACATGAAAAATGTGGTATCGAGTTGGGTCCCGGAAATATATCACTGTGGGATAGCGCTTATGTGTGTCTAGTGACACAGCAATGACAGCTGCACGCAGCTGAGGGACCTGCTGACACAGCTATATTTATTAGCTCCCAATGTGTTTCACACAATGGTACGAATTACCCGGAATGAAGTGAATAACAATTACATGTAAGTTTAAATATTATTGCACATCTTTGGTCACTCCGTGATAATTTCGGATGAAAAGTTCTCTCCCAGGTAGAAATAGAACAGAAAATTCACACAAAATATTGTGAGAGGAAGGGGAGGGAGGATTATTAACAGGGGGGAAATCGCTAAGCCAATACGATTACATATAGCACTTGGAAGGGGTCAGGATAAGGATTTGGGATGGGACGGGGGAAAGGAATGGTGCCCAACGGTTTGGAAGTGAGAGGAAGGCTGCGTACCTTACGTTGCTTGGCAGGAGCACAGGTCTAACGAAAGGTCAAATGATCGTACCACGCAGCTCCCACAACCTGTTGCGAAGTATTTACCGGTGCTTTCCAGCCTTGTGTGTGTGTGTGTGTGTGTGTGTGTGTGTGTGTGTGTGTGTGTGTGTGTGTGTGTGTGTGTGTGTGTGTGTGTGTGTATGTATTCACCTACTTGTGCTTGCGGGGGTTGAGCTCTGCTCTTTCGGCCCGCCTCTCAGTTCTCAATCAACTGTTTCTACTACAATTACTATTTTTTCCCCACGCCACACACACACACACCCCAGGAAGCAGCCCGTGACAGCTGACTAACTCCTAGGTACCTATTTACTGCTAGGTAACAGGAGCATAGGGTGAAAGAAACTCTGCTCATTGTTTATCGCTGGCGCTCGAGATCGAATGCGGGACCACAGGATCACGTGTCCAGTGTGCTGTCCGCTCGGTCTCCGGCTCCCCGAGTGTGTATGTGTGTGAGTGTGTGTGAGTGTGTGAGTGTGTGTGTGTGGGTGTGTGTGTGAGTGTGTGTGAGTGTGAGAGTGTGTGTGTGTGTGTGTGTGTGTGTGTGTGTGTGTGTGTGTGTGTGTGTGTGTGTGTGTGTGTGTGTGTGTGTGTGTGTGTGAGAGAGAGAGAGAGAGAGAGATTAATCTTCTACCAGACATGTATGCATGGAGCAATCAAGCTTAGACAGCAGAGATTGTCTACTTCAAGGGTCAACAGTCTAGTTCAATTTTTTTTTTGTTACATTCTAATTCAGTCCAAGGATGGTTAAGTCATGCTAGAACAGGCAGTCCGTTTACCAACACTAGCAAAATCTGGAAGTATTATATACATACCCTCAAGTGTTCCATAGTTTGTGTCAAGAGCCAACTATACAATTCCAAACTTTCCCATCTTGCAGGATGATCAGCCAGTCATGTGAAAACAGCAATTTGCACTGAGAAACTGTCAATGCATTATGAGGATATCGTCAAGAACACGAGAGTTAATGCAGTGATTGCAAAGCTCCAGGTACCTTATCCTGGCAGGTCTAAAGGGTCTAATGACCGAACATTTAATAATGTAGTGTGTGAGATCGTCACCCAGTTCCTACTCACAGAGTTTGCACCTACGAGTGCTCAGGATTGAGTGATTCGTCACCTGTAGATACCTGCCAGCCACAGTTAAAGGGAACCCAACCCGTTTTTTTTTTTAAGACATTGAGATACTGATTTTTTTGTATTAATTCAATCAGGTACATCTACAATTGTGCAGCTACCGTAAACTATATGAAGGGAAGTGTAGTATGCGTCAAAAAAACTAGCTACATGATGCTAAAATCCCCATCACACAGGTTGGTTAGTCATACAGAGGCATGTGATAAGCAGTCTGCACTGGCAGACTCCGGATGCATTTTGAGGATATCATCAACACAAGATTGAATAAGGTAGCAGTGGTAATACAAGTCCCCATCTCGCAGGATGGTTAGTCATACAGGGCCATATGTTTAGTAGCCTGCACTGGCAAATTTTGGGTACACTGTGAGGATATCTTCAAGAATACGAGAGTGAATAAAGTAATTGCAAAGCTCCAGGTACCTCATGCCAACTGGTCTGAAAGGTCTAATAACTGGTGATATATCTCCTGACTGTCTGTTTGTAGTCTACGGATATACCCACCCACGTTTCATTACTCTCAACTCTAACACTACATCTAATTATAATTATTTTATTAATTGGTAACTACCAGAAACCAATTCCTTACTCGGAATCCTACAGTCATTCATAATTCCAGATGCAACCGCTGAACATGTAGCTAATTGGCTGCTACAAATTACGTATTATAAAATGTGATTAATCCCAGTGGTCTTCTGCCTATCTCTCAGATACGAAGTAGGAAATGTTTCTGATTAGGTTACGTATATGATGTTAGCGATAGGAACGCGTCTCAAACCACCATCTCTGCTTAGTCTTTATATAGCGTGGAATTACAGGTGTCCGATGCCCTTTTCCTTCATGAATGTGATTCAAACCATCCAATTGTCTTGAGAAAATCTCACACAACGCCTTCAATAACAACAATCAGAATCTCGAATCAAAAATAGTGTTTTTTTTTTTGCCTTAAATATCAACCCAAGACATCACAATTTATACCCACCAGGCACATGACAATTTATACCATTATGTAACTGATGAAATACATGACAAGTACAACTGTTTGTACTTAGACGTGTTCCTGCAAGACGAGCCGGAACACCCAGAGTGTAGCGGATACGAGGGACTTACGGACCGCTCCAAGTAACAGCCCGTAGGACCAAGTTATCGCAAGTCAAGCTTAGATCCAGGCCGGGCTTGAAGAGCACTGCCAGCACCCAATCCAGGCGTACTCCAGGCATTAAAGAAGCCCGTGGTAGGGTTTTATATAGGGGAAGCGACCACATCGAACGGAAAAGGCACAAAGCGACACACACACACACACACACACACACCAGACTATAACCAGCACCAATTCACCACCGAATCAATGTTGATGTAACACTGAACCAACGTCGGTCTTTGATATAGTGCCCACAGGGCAACGGATGGCGAAATCACCAGGGACACGTCAGTCGGGAAGGAGGTAGAGATAGACGGGAAGGAGGTAGAGGTAGACGGGAAGGAGGTAGAGGTAGACGGGAAGGAGGTAGAGGTAGACGGGAAGGAGGTAGAGGTAGACGGGAAGGAGGTAGAGGTAGACGGGAAGGAGGTAGAGGTAGACGGGAAGGCGGTAGAGGTAGACGGGGCACATGGAGGGGTGTGGGGAAAGTGGGGCACCCTCTCCCAAGCCTGGCCGAGTTATAACTCCCTCACCCCCTACCCCATACATTCCCAAGTTGGGTGTTTTTATGGGTGTATCACTCGCGTAATGTGACGTTATCTGAGCAGGATCCCCCACACTTTCCCGCCCGACGTGGGCCCCAACCGACGCAACCTCCGCACAGGGAGGGGCCCCCAGCCCTACACGCACGCCATATGGCCACATTGAGCAAGAAACAAAACAACGATAATATATCTACGATCCAGTGGTTACTGCCCATCTCTGCGCTGCTGTTCTGCAGCTGCTGCTGCTGCTGCTACTACTGCTACTGCTGTTCTAATGCACTGGCAGCTGCTGCCTGGCAGGTCACGCTCTTGCTGTTCCTACTTGGGTTATGGCCTATTTTCTCCAAGGAAGGAAGTGGGACGAATCTGTGTAATAAATAAGCTTCTATAAGTCCTCTTAGCGGATGTTCTATATCTTGTAATGACTAAGAAATCTGTCAATCCTGAGGTGCTTATATCTGTTGATTGACACTTTCGCAAATGTTGAATGGCAGTACTTCTTTAACTTGTAAGCTGTGCATTTGCTAAGGTATAGACTTAACAATACTTATAGATAAGCTACACACCGTCTCAAGTCTTGATAATTGCCTCTACAATTCAGGCAAAGAGACGAGGTGATTTTGGCAACCAATGGAAGTAGTTTAACACGTGGAGGCTATTTCCCATTTTATCGTGTTTGGGCAGCAATTTATCGTGTGGTCACACGTTTAGCACTGACGGCATTGTATAGGGAAGGTATAGGCGTATTGAGCTCCGTCCAGCGGAGCAGCAAGGAAATTGAGTGAGAGTAGACAAGGGTTTGATGACCTTGACAGCAGAGGAACTATAATAAATATATTTTTCTTACTAGGAAGCACTTGCCTTGAAAGTTTTCCTGGCCTGATATAATTAAGGTCGACAAAATTCTCATCGACTTGAGAATGGTCCAGGACGGACCGAAACGTCGTCGTCCCTTCAACTTCTAGTGTGTGGTCTAGTCAACAAAATTAAGGTCTTCCTCCAATTGCTGCTTGGTCTGGACACGCAATAATCCAGCACACGGCCATCGGGGAGACCTCTTTTAGTGGGTGCATTCAGTGACCTGTTAGGAACGTCCATTAATTCTTTCTTATCCAGCAGCCAGACTGTCACGGGGAAGCCCTACCAGGTGGAAGATAAGAGCTACCAAGAACCTACTGGGGCAAGACGAAAAACAGAATGGTGGTTACTTGGGCTGGACGGTAGTGCGACGGTCTCGCTTCATGCAGGTCGAGGGTCAATCCCTGACCGTCCAAGTGGTTGGGCACCATTCCTTTCCCCCCGTCCCATCCCAAAATCCTTATCCTGACCCCCCTTTCTCAGTGCTATATAGTCGTAATGGCTTAACGCTTTCTCCCGATAGTTCAAGAGAGATGGGGTGTTCAACATGCCACAGTGATCTGCCCATGAACCTTTGCGAGGTTCTGGGCCTTACGAATATTTCTCATGTCTTGAACATTTCTCATGTCTACCCACTCTTAGGCTCCAAGCCTTGGGATAAAAAGTCTTGTTCGCGTACCGCTATTGATATTCCTTGCCCTAGTAACGTTGATAACGACTGGCGTACCTTCCACTGTAAGACTGTGGGCCCCTGTGAACGTTGTTAGTGTGTCTGGGGTTCCGCTAATGAGCCAAGGGGAAGAGCGGCTGGCTTCAATATCTCGTTACCTCGTCTTCGTCATTATCTCAAAAGGTTTGGGTTTTCTTACTTATGACCTGAAAACATTCAAGAAAACCTTCAATCCTCTTCTTTGCAGATATTCACCTTATCTTATGGAGTTATTTTTTGTAAAATTGTCTTACTTCTTTTCTCAAATTTTCGGTTTATAACTAGATTTATTATATACTAGCTGTACCCGGCCACGCGTTGCTGTGGTTCAGTCTGGTGAAATGGAAAAGAAAGAAAAGAGAAAGCACACGTTTCTAATATGTTTAATTTCACAATGCTTGTGGGTATACAATATTTTTTGTTGTTCCATTGTCTGTGGAGAGAGAGAGATTGTCTGGGTTACCGACTCTAGAACCCCCGACCCTCCCCCGTCCTCCCCACCATTCCCCCCCCCCTCTCCAATCCCCTCGTCCAAACAACCATTCCCCAATCCCCCGTCCCTTCGTCCTCCCCCACCATTCCCCAATCCCCCGTCACCTAGTCCTCCCCACCATTCTCTCACATGAAAAATAGCTAAAAAAATATGTTTTTACCTGTCACAGGTGTGACATCTATATAGTAGGTATATAAAAACACGTGCATATTCGAATGCAACGTTGTGACAAAATTTCAAAGCAATCGGCGAAGAACTCTCCGAGATTAAAAAGATTTTGAAGAAACGAACATTTACATTTTTATTATATAGAGTTTTATATATAATAAAAATTGTTTATTCCAACAGCATTTCATCCATCATCCAGCATGTCAACACCTGCCAGCACCCAGCATGTCAACACCTGCCAGCACCCAGCATGTCAACACCTGCCAGCACCCAGCATGTCAACACCTGCCAGCACCCAGCATGTCAACACCTGCCAGCACCCGGCATGTCAACACCTGCCAGCACCCGGCATGTCAACACCTGCCAGCACCCGGCATGTCAACACCTGCCAGCACCCAGCATGTCAACACCTGCCAGCACCCAGCATGTCAACACCTGCCAGCACCCAGCATGTCAACACCTGCCAGCACCCAGCATGTCTACACCTGCCAGCACCCAGCATGTCTACACCTGCCAGCACCCAGCATGTCAACACCTGCCAGCACCCAGCATGTCAACACCTGCCAGCACCCAGCATGTCAACACCTGCCAGCACCCAGCATGTCAACACCTGCCAGCACCCAGCATGTCAACACCTGCCAGCACCCAGCATGTCAACACCTGCCAGCACCCAGCATGTCTACACCTGCCAGCACCCAGCATGTCAACACCTGCCAGCACCCAGCATGTCAACACCTGCCAGCACCCAGCATGTCAACACCTGCCAGCACCCAGCATGTCAACACCTGCCAGCACCCGGCATGTCAACACCTGCCAGCACCCGGCATGTCAACACCTGCCAGCACCCAGCATGTCAACACCTGCCAGCACCCAGCATGTCAACACCTGCCAGCACCCAGCATGTCTACACCTGCCAGCACCCAGCATGTCTACACCTGCCAGCACCCAGCATGTCTACACCTGCCAGCA
>NC_091182.1:31351259-31368759 GCF_040958095.1 Procambarus clarkii
CCACTTCCGACCTCTCTTCCGACCTCCTCTCTACTGAATATATATTTCTAACACGCAACACATTCCCAGGATGTAGCCCCGTTGCAGCTGTATAACTCTGCAGGTACCTGTTTACTGCTAGGTAAACAGGATCATCAGGGAAAAGAAACTGCCCATTTATTTCTGCCTTCGCTTGCCCAGCCAGCCACTTGGGCTGGATGGTATAGCTCGCTGGTCTGGTTTCATGCAGGTCGGCGTTCGATCTCCGACCGTCCATAAGTGGATAGGCGCCATTCCTTTCCTAATCCTCCCCCCCCCCCCACGGTCCCATCCCAAATCCTTATCCTGATTCCTTTCAAGCGTTATTTAGTCGTAATGACTTGGCGCTTTCACTCCTGATAATTCCCTTCCCTCCTGCCTTCGCCTGGAACCGAACCCGGGTTCTTAGATCTACGTCCCGAATACTGTCCACACAGCCACGAGGCCCTGTGTGTGTGTGTATTCACCTATTTGTGAAGCTTCCGTGCAAATTGTGAATGCACAGAACAAAACACGAGACCCCCCTCAACACATCAGAGGAGCCACCCACCCATTGAAGCCATTCTGATGCTGTCGAGGGGCTTTGCAGCCAACCATCACTGGATATGTTCCAAATTACTTTAATAAGCAAGGTGGGGGGGGGGGGCCTTTGGGGCCTTTGGGGCCACGGGTCATTGTGTCAGCACACAAATTGGTTGATTTCTGCCAAGCACACCACGCGGTGAGGCCAAAATTAGATTTTTTTATTTGCATGTTGGGAAATGTGCCGCAATGCTGCACAATTCCCTCATTACCCTCTGTATATCTGTACGCTGTGAGGTGTACAGCTACACAGTGCTTCGTTTCTCTGGGGGGTGTACAGCTACACAGTACTGTCTGCGTCGCACTGGGGTGTAAGCTGACGTTTCACAGTATCTCTAATGATGTTATTGCAGAACGACGGTGTCGCTTCATGCAGGTCGGCGTTCAATCCCCGACCGTCCAACTTGCTGGGCACCATTCTTACACCCCGTCCTATTCTAAATCCTTATCTTTCCAAGTGTTCTATAGTCGTAATGGATCAGTGCTTCCTCCTGATAATTAACATGCCTTGTGATGGTGTTAATGAATCATGTTATGTTGTTAATCATGTTTCATGATGTTATTAGTCACGTTTGATGTTAGTTGTGTGTACATGTTTCATGTGTAATAATGGTTCTGCTTCCGTACCGAGTTCAGTACTGAGTATAGCGCTGAGTACAGTACTCAGTACAGTACTCAGGACAGTACTCAGTACAGTACTCAGTACAGTACTCAGTACAGCGCTGACTAATCGTGGGGAAAAAGCTGTAGTGACAGAAAACCAACAATGACTTATTCATGGTAGTCCAGATGCTCCCTCCTGTCCTTCCCTGCTTCTCTTCCACTCCTCCCGTCCTCTGTTCCATTTGTTAAATGCTCTCTCCCACTTCCTTCCCCCTTCTGCTCCTCCTTACCCAATACAAATGGCGGGTCGAGAGGGGCCATTTATTAGCCCACTTCAGAGATGACTAATCCGAGTCATTAGCAGAGCAGTGGTGCCACCCCCCCTCTCCCTCGGGGGCCTCGTAGCCTGGTGGATAGCGCGCAGGACTCGTAATTCTGTGGCGCGGGTTCGATTCCCGCACGAGTCAGAAACAAATGGGCAAAGTTTCTTTCACCCTGAATGCCCCTGTTACCTAGCAGTAAATAGGTACCTGGGTGTTAGTCAGCTGTCACGGGCTGCTTCCTGGGGGTGGAGGCCTGGTCGAGGACCGGGCCGCGGGGACACTAAAGCCCCGAAATCATCTCAAGGCAACCTCAAGGTAACCTCCCTGAGGGCACAGGTGCCACCCCCAACAGAGGGCACAGGTGCCACTCCCAACAGAGGCACAGGTGCCATGTCACACTGGGTCACGTGGTATGACGTGCTAACAAGCTTGGAGAACTCTTAATTGGTCGTTGGGAAGATGCAGCTGTATTCGCGCCAACATCTGTAGTGCTGAAGGCGGTTTGCTAGGACCCCAACATCTGTAGTGCTGAAGGCGGTTTGCTAGGACCCCAACATCTGTAGTGCTGAAGGCGGTTTGCTAGGACCCCAACATCTGTAGTGCTGAAGGCGGTTTGCTAGGACCCCAACATCTGTAGTGCTGAAGGCGGTTTGCTAGGACCCCAACATCTGTAGTGCTGAAGGCGGTTTGCTAGGACCCCAACATCTGTAGTGCTGAAGGCGGTTTGCTAGGACCCCAACATCTGTAGTGCTGAAGGCGGTATGCTAGGACCCCAACATCTGTAGTGCTGAAGGCGGTATGCTAGGACCCCCAACATCTGTAGTGCTGAAGGCGGTATGCTAGGACCCCAACATCTGTAGTGCTGAAGGCGGTATGCTAGGACCCCAACATCTGTAGTGCTGAAGGCGGTATGCTAGGACCCCCAACATCTGTAGTGCTGAAGGACGTATGCTAGGACCCCCAACATCTGTAGTGCTGAAGGCGGTTTGCTAGGACCCCAACATCTGTAGTGCTGAAGGCGGTATGCTAGGACCCCCAACATCTGTAGTGCTGAAGGCGGTATGCTAGGACCCCAACATCTGTAGTGCTGAAGGCGGTATGCTAGGACCCCAACATCTGTAGTGCTGAAGGCGGTATGCTAGGACCCCCAACATCTGTAGTGCTGAAGGACGTATGCTAGGACCCCCAACATCTGTAGTGCTGAAGGACGTATGCTAGGACCCCAACATCTGTAGTGCTGAAGGCGGTTTGCTAGGACCCCAACATCTGTAGTGCTGAAAGCGGTATGCTAGGACCCCCAACATCTGTAGTGCTGAAGGAGGTATGCTAGGACCCCAACATCTGTAGCGTAGGGCTCGGGTAATCAAGCCGCCTGGCCAGAAACTTTTCCAATTATCTCTTGAACATTTCGACTGGCTAACCCAATTTCCCCCCCCCCCCCACCGCCCCCCTCTTCCTTCGGAATCACCACCAACGGTGGTAATTTATATCACCATTTCTTTAATGGTCGCGTGGCAGGTGTTAAAATTGGGGTTCTGGCAGGCCAATTTAACGCACCTTTCTAATAGTTAACAGTCCATCGTTTCCATTTCTCAATGGTGCTATTTCATTACATGTATTTGGTCATAAAAGCTAAACATTAATGAGTTAGTGTGAATGTCTGTCAAGTCTTCAATGGTTAAATCTGCGACAATTTTTTTTTTATTTTGATAATTATTACATACTAGGTAGGGTCACCGGCTATACCCGGGTCTCTTAATTACCCTCTTCCCCCTCTCCCTACAGACTTATCTTTCTTAACAACTCTCTAACCCATTGCAATCTCCCTTTCTTTACCATATCTCCCCCACTGTTTCCACCCTTTTTCTTCCCCTCTCCTTATACTTGAGTCCAGCCACTTGGGCTGGACGGTAGAGCGACGGTCTCGCTTCATGCAGGTCGGCGTTCAATCCCCGACCGTCCAAGTGGTTGGGGCACCATTCCTTCCCCCCGTCCCATCCTAAATCCTTATCCTGACCCCTTCCAAGTGCTATATAGTCGTACTGGCTTGGCCCTTTCCCTTGATAGTTTCCTTCCTTCCTTCCTCATACTTGCCCTTACTCCCCTCATATCTTCCCTTACAGACACTTTCTTATTCCCGTCTTCACAGAACCCTTCACTCACGCCTGCACTCACCTTTACTCATATAGGATATATACAAGTTCTTGTCCTAACTGCACATGACTCATACTATTACTCATCTTCTCCTTATTACCCACTTCCTCATACTCGATCTTATTGTTGACTAATGCCTGTCCTCTACTAAATACAGTGAACACGTTAGCTTAGCCATCAACGAACTCCTAACTAGTAATATCGCATTTAACAAGGCTATCGTACACTAACGATGGTCGCCGAGAATCGTAAGTGTGATCTGCGTATTTAGTGTGCCAACTGTTCGCGACACAAGCGCTCAACACGCACTCACAGACGCGCACACGCACTCACAGACGCGCACACGCACTCACAGACGCGCACACGCACTCACAGACGCGCACACGCACTCACACGCTTACTCACACACACAGGATCTCGCTGAGAGCACTCGCGATTCACAGTCCAGGGTTCGATTCCTGGCCGCGCGAGACACAAACAATTGAGCAGTTTCTTTCACCTGATGCCTCTTCTCACCTAGTAACAATTAGGTACCAGGGCGTTATAGGCAGCTGTTGTGGATTGCATCCTAGTGGTGTATGTGTGTATGTGTTTATGTTGCTCCTATGATTAACAAAACCCTATTTACACACTTTGTGTTAACTCCTGAACACCATCTACTGCTATATTCGTGGGTGTACGCTCGCGCGCGCGCGTGAGGGACTTCGGGTGTGCGCGTGCACGAATATGGCGCCAAAATCCGTGAGCATTTCAGCAAGTTATTGTTACAGTTGACTGTATGCCGAGCAGTGTACGTACCTTCTCGTCACACGGGGCTGTACTCGCCCGCACCGCCCCCCATAATAACCACGAACCACGAAAAATGGGTCAGCGGACATTAGCACCGGCGCAGTAATGGGTCGTAATGGGGGAACTGTGCGTGACTAGCTAAGGCAGGCGTGGCCAGCTGGCCTGAAACAGGTGCCATTCTCATTCTGGTGTTGAGGAGAGACGCAAGCGAGCCAGGTAATCAAGCGTTTATGTCTCCCAACTGAGCAGTGTGATAATGCTGTCGGGTATATAATATATTCCTGAAGAAGCTGTCCCAGGATCCTCCCAACGCCAACTGATGCCCTGAGCGTGACACTCGACTCCCACGGCCTAATGACCAAGCCAAAATAACTTACATTGGAATGTTTTTATATATTACCACACTTGCCAAAACGCAACTTAGGTCGAGGCAGTTTCGTACCGTCTCCAGAAGCACTTAAGATAACTTTTAATGGTCATTTTCACAGCTATGACGTCACTCTCACTACGGGGGATGGAGGTATATCGCCCTTGCTTAGTTAGTTGTTCGTGAACAAGTTTGCAACCTTACGACGGTTGGTTGAGAGCATTGCTATACTAGGTATAGCCATGAGGGCGATGGCCCCTACTCATCTTCTTTACTGTTGTATTAAGAAGAAATTGCCGAAAGTTTGTTCAGCGAGTTCAAAAGCTGGTTCTTTGGCGATGACATTATAGCCGGTTCTATAAATTCCTGCTAGGAGGACGTAAGAAAAGTTACATCTAGATGTGAAGTAGCTTACTCAAACCCAAACATCATTGAGTACAACCCGGCTCTCTAGTGCATGTAATCAGGCCTGCAGACAGCACTCTCCTAGGAGCTCATCTCGGACGAAACACAACTGACCCTAGCAAAGAAAATCACAAGACCTGAAGAGGATGGAAGATCGGATTGGAAACACTGATGTTCAGGGACCAGATTCACAAAAGCACTTACGAACCTGTACATTTTTTCTCAATCTTTGGCGGCTTTGTTTCCAATTATTAAACAGTTAATGAGCTCCGAAGCACCAGGAGGCTGTTTATAACAATAACAACAGTTGATTGGCAAGTTTTCATGCTTGTAAACTGTTTAATAAATGTAACCAAAGCCGTCAAAGATTGAGGAAAGATGTACACGTTCGTAAGTGCTTTCGTGAATCTGGCCCCAGGATGCGTTTTAGCTTCTCACAAGATGACTATCCCTTCCAAGGCGTGACACACCTGTCCTCTATGTCTCCAGATGTGCCTCATCTTACAACAACCCACTCACTTTAAGAGAGTTACAAATTCCTGAAGGTCCCGTTATAAAAAGTGGTCAACCTTTATGACCGTCAGTGGAAACAAGCTACTCTTCCAGACTTTCAGAATGTCAAAGAATTTTCAGAATTTCGAAGAGTTTCAGAATTTCGTTGACCAGATGACCTGGTCAACGAAATTCTATCGGATTATTTAGATCACACTGTGAGGGTTATGACCCCTACTGTAAAGAATGTATAACAAAATGGGGTACCATGGCAGCTCTATCATTCTGACCAACCCTACCAAAAGCCAACAGACAATCCAGCTTGGACAGCCCCATCGTGGACAAAGAAGTTACAGTTTTGTTGCGCCACCAACAAAAAATTCCAAGTGACCATAGTTTGCCTGACAAACGTGCGTGCTCTTCATGCAGGGGATTTTCTTTTGGAGGATCTTATGTCCGGGAAATGTGCACATCTTCATCCACAGCAGCTTTCCTGAATTGCTTCTGCCTCGCTGTCCAATCCACAATATGTGTAAGTGTATTGGCAGTAATGTAGACGAACATCAGTATCGATTGCATAGCCTGCGTTGCAGGAAATCAAAGGGATGACAGGATACCTTGCGTTGATTTCCGCGGATCTACGTCCCCGCGACCCGGTCTCTAACCAGGCCTCCTAGTTGATGGTCTTGTATGAATCACAGCCTGGTTGATCAGGTATCTTTTGATGGTGTTTACACACACAACACACGGGCACACAAGGGACGATGAAGTCAGCAGTCATTTAGAGCAGTCTTGCCTTTGTCCGCCGCCCGGCAGAGAGTAATCCCACTGCCTTTGTTAGTCAAGCGGATGAAAGCACTCTACACCCACAGAGGACTTGCCAGCCACATACATCACCCGCTGTTGGTCAAGGCGGAGCTGCTGCCCACACCTACACACACACGCGCGCGCGCACACACACACGCGCGCGCGCACACACACACACACACACACACACACACACACACACACACACACACACACACACACCTACCTTTGAGAAGGTGGTGGAGGCCAAGACCGTCAGTACTTTCAAAGCGTTATATGACAAAGAGTGCTGGGAAGACGGGACACCACGAGCGTAGCTCTCATCCTGTAACTACACTTAGGTAATTACACACCCACCCACCACACATACACAGAGGAATTGATAGGGTAGATAAGGACAGACTATTTAACACAAGGGTCACACGCACAAGGGGACACAGGTGGAAATTGAGTGCCCAAATGAGCCATAGAGACGTTAGAAAGAATTTTTCCAGTGTCAGAGTGGTTGACAAATGGAATGCATTAGGCAGTGATGTGGTGGAGGCTGACTCCATACACAGTTTCAAGTGCTGATATAATAGAGCCCAGTAGGCTCAGGAATCTGTACACCAGTTGATTGACAGTTGAGAGGCGGGACCAAAGAGCCAGAGCTCAACCCCCAGAAGCCCAATTAGGCGATTACACACCATCCACCCAGACGCAACCTCCCCCCCCCCACAAAACAGCCCAGCACTTTAAGTCACGGCTAATTACCGCTCTGTGACTCTCCATACTCCTCGCCAATTTAGCGGACGCGATAATGGGCGTCTGTCTTTACCCATGATCAAATTATCGCAATTATCAATTTATCATTTTAATTGAAGAGCTCGTGGGTGGCTTTAATTAGATTGTCGAGGGCTTCCCCGTCCGGCCAGCTACACTAACTTGGACATGTTGGCCATGAGTCACGGCGAGTGTTGCTCTTATTGGTGGCTGTTTCTGGTGGAATGCTGGCCTGCTTGCTTGGCTGGCCTGCTTGCTTGGCTGGCCTGCTTGTCTGGCTGGCCTGCTTGTCTGGCTGGCCTGCTTGCTTGGCTGGCCTGCTTACTTGGCTGGCCTGCTTGTCTGGCTGGCCTGCTTGCTTGGCTGGCCTGCTTGCTTGGCTGGCCTGCTTACTTGGCTGGCCTGCTTGCTTGGCTGGCCTGCTTACTTGGCTGGCCTGCTTGCTTGGCTGGCCTGCTTGCTTGGCTGGCCTGCTTGCTTGGCTGGCCTGCTTGCTTGGCTGGCCTGCTTACTTGGCTGGCCTGCTTGTCTGGCTGGCCTGCTTGCTTGGCTGGCCTGCTTGCTTGGCTGGCCTGCTTGCTTGGCTGGCCTGCTTGCTTGCGTGCTTGCTTGGCTGGCCTGCTTGCTTGGCTGGCTTGCTTGCGTGCTTGCTTGGCTGGCTTGCTTGCTTGCGTGCTTGCTTGCTTGCGTGCTGGTCTGCTTGCTGGCTGGCCTGCTTGCTTGGCTGGCCTGCTTGCTTGGCTGGCCTGCTTGCTTGCGTGCTTGCTTGGCTGGCCTGCTTGCTTGCGTGCTTGCTTGGCTGGTCTGCTTGCTGGCTGGCCTGCTTGCTTGGCTGGCTTGCTTGCTTGCGTGCTTGCTTGGCTGGCTTGCTTGCTTGCTTGCGTGCTTGCGTGCTTGCTTGCGTGTTTGCTTGTTGGTCTGCTTGCTTGCTGGTCTGCTTGCTTGCTGGTCTGCTTGCTTGGCTGGCCTGCTTGCTTGCGTCCTTGCTTGGCTGGCCTGCTTGCTTGCTTGCTTGCTTGGCTGGCCTGCTTGCTTGGCTGGCCTGCTTGCTTGGCTGGTTACTTCAGCAACTGCTCGCACTGCACCTAATATTCCTTACCATCTTCTCACCGACTCTACTCCTGTTCTGCCTCTGGTGTTACCTGTTCATCTTGCCCCTCCCTGTTGCCACCGGTCACTCCTAGTCTTCTTTCCGCTAGCGGTCGTACGTGGGGGGTTTGCGTGTGCACGCGCGTGTGGCGGGGATTTGCGTGCAGGCACGTGGCTTGACAACAACAGGGTATTCTGGCTGATGATATGATCAGATTAACTGCTGATGCTCACCGCTCACACTCCCTCGCAGTTACCACAGCCTGGTTAATCAGATTCACTACTGAAGACAGTTAATGGCACTTATAACTGAAGTTATGCGATGACCTATCTTGGGTGACCCTCCTTAATTAATATTAAGTACATATTACTGCATCTCAACTTTCCAATAGAGATCATTTTCCCCATTCATGCGTTCAGGTTTTGTCAGTTTGAGGCCTTGTAAGAGGTCCCAATAATTAAGGTATTTATTGAAGAATTCGAACTGTAAAGGTGTTTGAATATTCTATAGATAATCTGAGACAGGGTACCAGCTTGTTGATGTGCTAACGAGTGACATGGGTGGTTTGGTGAGTCCTGTTTACAAGGTTCTTGTTATCTAGCCTGGCAAGATCCGTGTAGTTGGGGACACTTGTTTCATTGGGTTGTTAGCAATCCTGTCCAAAGACCTAGAAGTTAACAGGTATTCAGAGACGCGGACACACACACACACATGAACCTGTTGATTAACGGTTGAGAGGCGGGACTAAAGAGCCAGAGCTCAACCCCGCAAACACAACTAGGCGAGTACAACTAGGTGAGTACACACACACACACACACACACACACACACACAGGTGGAAACTGAGTACCCACATGAGCCACAGGGACGTTAGAAGGAACTTTTTCAGTGTCAGAGTAGTTAACGGATGGAATGCATTAGGCAGTGATGTGGTGGAGGCTGACTCCATACACAGTTTCAAGTGCTGATATAATAGAGCCCAGTAGGCTCAGGAATCTGTACACCAATTGATTGACAGTTGAGTGGCGGGACCAAAGAGCCAAAGCTCAACCCCCCCGCAAGCACAAATAGGTAATTACACACACACACGTACACCAAAGCCCCGCTAACAAGTAGCTACATTAATCAGCCATCGTATCTGATGACGCGGCCAGCAATAGCACACAGGAGCACTCAGCCCTGTAACGTGAGCTTCCCTACCTCCCCCCTTTACACCCTCAAACTGCAGTTGTGTGACCCACTCTCACTGTGTACCGACGATCACCACCACTAATATCTATACAAGTGGCATTTCAATTTCCTTTTAAGTCGACGAAACGGATTCAGTTCGAGGGACTGATACAGATTTGCATGTGGCATTACCTACAAGTGCCTTCCTGATCGGGTTGTTTGTTCGTTACGATGGGACAGTTGACTCATCCTGGACACAGCCGGTCCTAATGCACACTGTAAGCAAGTCAGCTGTGCAATGATCTATCTTGAGGTTATCTTGAGATGATTTTGGGGCTTAGCGTCCCCGCGGCCCGGTCCTCGACCAGGCCTCCTTAAAGTAAGCAATATATTCCGAAATATACTTCGCAAGTAAGCAATATACAATATGATCTATATACTCTGTTACTAGTGTCCATAGTCATTGTTACAAGTGTCTACAGATATCGCAACAAGTCTCCTTGTGACCACCAATCTAAAAGAATATGTCTTTCTGTCTGTCAGTCTATCGGTCCAAGGTTGGAGAACAGACGCTTGAGGCTAGCCTCACCCAACTTTGCAGGGACACTGGGTCTGGGGTATAGGACACACACAGGTTGGCCAGGTTTGGCCTAATTATTACTAACACCGTTATTAAGACCGGTTTAACGTCCCGACTGTTAAATATGTACAATGTGAAATGCTAAACAATTCACGAAGCCTTCGAGTGAACTGGACGATTCGAATACGCAATAATTTGGAAGTATTTGCACCGACCGGGCCGCGGGGACGCTAAGCCCCGGAAGCACCTCAAGGTAACCGTAATTCGATAGCATGCCATTCCTCTTTGTGAGGAAACTGTCCCCTAAAGTAAGGGAGAATCCGTCAGAAAAGCAAGATGAAACCGAATGAAAATGGAGAAACTTTACGAAAGGACTGAGGAACTATACGAAAAGTTAGAACGATACGAAAAGCAAGTTAAAACCATATGAGGAAACCAAGGTAGAATCGTTCCAAAAATCAAGGTGGAACCGTTCGAAAAAAAACAATAAATCGAACAAATAAGAAGAAAACAAAATCTAGGAACGAACTGTCTGCGTCAGTCTGTCCGATTTATTATCGCGTCCTTATGTTACTGTCTGTCTCAGATTCCATTTTTGGTCAATGTCTGTCTGTCTGTCTGTCTCTCTCTCTCTCTCTCTCTCTCTCTCTCTCTCTCTCTCTCTCTCTCTCTCTCTCTCTCTCTCTCTCTCTCTCTCTCTGCTATTGTTTCTTTATTCCTATCCTTATCAATGTTTGCCTTTACCCTGTTAGGTCCGTCATTGTGTCCCAGTCTGTCCAATTATCCCTATTCCTGTTCCTTTGTTCGTATTCCCGTCACTGAACGTCCATTTGTCCCTCCCCGTTCAGGTCTGTGTGAGCTATCACCTGGATTGCACAGTCAACTGCAAATGGATATAAATATTTTTAATATGTATTTGTTTAGATTTTTCGTGGGTATGGGGAGAAACGATATAAAAGATTATATATATATATATATATATATATATATATATATATATATATATATATATGTCGTACCTAGTAGCCAGAACGCACTTCTCAGCCTACTATGCAAGGCCTGATTTGCCTAATAAGCCAAGTTTTCATGAAATAATTGTTTTTCGACTACCTAACCTACCTAACCTAACCTAACTTTTTCGGCTACCTAACCGAACCTAACCTATAGAGATAGGTTAGGTTAGGTTAGGTAGGGTTGGTTAGGTTCGGTCATATATCTACGTTAATTTTAATTCCAATAACAAAAAATTTACCTCATACATAATGAAATGGGTAGCTTTATCATTTCATAAGAAAAAAATTATAGAAAATATATTAGTTCAGGAAAACTTGGCTTATTAGGCAAATCGGGCCTTGCATAGTAGGCTGAGAAGTGAGTTCTGGCTACTAGGTACGACATATATATATATATATATATATATATATATATATATATATATATATATATATATATTGTGACGATAATCTCCTTCAAGAGATTGAGCCTGCTCTTCCCTCCAAAAATACGTCACTACAAATATATAAAACTACTATGAAAGAAATGTCCAACAACGACAACAACATCTCCAAGGTTTGCCAGAGCGCAAAACGTATGCAGCCAGGGACACCTGCTCAGCCTCAAACCGCCAAACTACCTGTCTTGTTGCCGGCTACTCGCTGATTGGCCGCCGGTCTGGCTGCAACTGCACTCCACCCACCATACTACTCGATGTCTGGGGCCGCCACGACCTCAGTCCTCAGAATATTCAGTGCTTTCATACGGTTAACACTTCTTCCTGGTAGACTGAGCTTTGGCTTAAGTGTACTAAGAGAGGTGATAGCTTAAAGCCAATATTCCCGCACCTCTCATTTTATTGTATATTGCACAGCTTGTTATTGCTCACTTGTCTTAACGTAACTTTTCATTTTGCCATTTAATTATTCTTATTATTTTGATTGATTTTATTATACGAATTTGTATGTCCATTTTATTCATGTTTTGTTTATCTGACGTAATTAAAATTGCATTGTTAAAATTTACTTGTGTTTTGTGTGTCTTCTCCTTACCTTACCACAGACGAAGTTCCAGATTTTCTATTTTTTTTTAATTCTATGTGACGAGGCCATACCCCTAGCTTTGAACAGCCGAACACCAACGCGTTACCGTCACACATTATATATATGTCGTACCTAGTAGCCAGAACGCACTTCTCAGCCTACTATGCAAGGCTCGATTTGCCTAATAAGCCAAGTTTTCATGAATTAATTGTTTATCGACTACCTAACCTAACCTAACTTTTTCGGCTACCTAACCTAACCTAAACTATAAAGATAGGTTAGGTTAGGTAGGGTTGGTTAGGTTCGGTCATATATCTACATTAATTTTAACTCCAATAAAAATAAATTGACCTCATATATAATGAAATGGGTAGCTTTATCATTTCATAAGAAAAAAATTAGAGAAAATATATTAATTCAGGAAAACTTGGCTTATTAGGCAAATCGGGCCTTGTATAGTAGGCTGAGAAGTGCGTTCTGGCTACTAGGTACGACATTATATATATATATATATATATATATATATATATATATATATATATATATATAGTGAATTACTTTTAACATGAGACAAAAACAATTATTTGTACAATCTGGAAATATTACATCAACATTTAATTCATAGCAGATCCAACAATACTCAATCTACTAAGAATATTAGTCTGTCAATCATCCCACACTCATACTCTTACAAGGAAATTCGAGCCGATATATATTGGGGTGACAGGCAGTGGAAGATCTCTCCATCACGTTCTCCAAGTCACAGTAATAACTTCTCCTGCTTTGAATGGGGCTGTTAAGTGTGCATGTTGCACACTAACAACCCCATGACGATAGTCTATTTATCTTGGTCGTCACAGTCTATCTGAGGATCTATGTGACGATAGACTATTTATCTAGATCGTCACAATCTATGAGAGAGTGTATTGAAAGGTGGTTATTGCAATGGAGGTCGTATGTAGTGATGATTACAGTGTAGGGCATGTGTAGTGTATATGTGAGAAAAAATACATGGAGCGAACACCTTCCTCCTCCCCCCCCCCCCTTCCCTCCACAGTGTCCTGTGTAGCACAGTAGGCTAAGTCGTTAGCTCGCAACCAACGCTCGCGCGAGGGTTGCATCCTGGCGGAGGGCAGGTCAGTAGTTGGCCTAGTAGATATGAGAGAAAAAAAATAAGGTCGGAAGTCATTACAAAACTTACGATAGGATTGGGGGGTCCAAGAATCACATGCTCGATTTTAAAAGACACAAACAGGTGAAAACACACACACACACACACACACACACACACACACACACACACACACACACACATATATTGGTATATTTCCATTGCTTCCCATTCTGTCTCGTTCACTCTAGTTCCTTAATATATTTTTACCCACCGGCTCTCCTCCACTACCTCCGCTTTCTCCCTGAAATTCATTCTTTTTCTCCCCCTTGCCTTTCTCTTGAGAAGCTTTCAGCTTTCACCGCCAGGAGTTGAGAACCAGCTCAAGTGTCGCTAGCTCCTGTGGTTGACGGATAGGTTCCCCTCTGACTCCTCCTCCTAGTCCCGACTTCCCTCACACCACCACCTGTCTATCCTTTTAAACTATTCTCCCCCATCCATTCTCCTTTAAAACTCCCCTTTAACATCTATCCAAAGCGCATCTTCCTCCCACCCATATCCACCTACCCTCCCTATGAGGGAGCCGGTCGGCCGAGCGGACAGCACGCAGGACTTGTGATCCTGTGGTCCTGGGTTCGATCCCAGGCGTCGGCGAGAAACAATGGCTAGAGTTTCTTTCACCCTATGCCCCTGTTACCTAGCAGTAAAATAGGTACCTGGGTGTTAGTCGGTTGTCACGGGCTGCTTCCTGGGGGTGGAGGCCTGGTCGAGGACCGGGTCGCGGGGACACTAAAAAGCCCCGAAATCATCTCAAGATAACCTCAAGATTACCCCTTTCCCCCTTTCAAGATGGTCGTGAGTACAACAATCACGTATCAAACACTTTCTCCTGAGACAGAAGTGTCTCTGAAACCTGTTCCCTGGTTTACTTTACTTTACTTTAATTCTTTCTTCAATCTTATCTTATCTTTACTTCCCCTCTTCATCTGCTGTTGTCACTTGGTCTTGCTCCCCTTTTGTGCAATGGTTACTCACTATCCACTTTCTCACTCAACTTGTGCTGGACGGTAGAGCGACGGTCTCGCTTCATGCAGGTCGGCGTTCAATCCCCGATCGTCCACATGTGGTTGGGTACCATTCCTTTCTCCCCCCACCTCCCTCCCTCACGTCCCATCCCAAATCCTTATCCTGACCCCTTCCACTGATACAACCCGTTCTCGCAAATTTAATGAGTCATTATTGACTTATTAGTTGCGTGCATAGGTGACATACTAAACATAATAGTTTCCCTTGAAAAGCTTCATAGAAAACACCAACCTTACCTAACCTACTTAGTATGTTAAAATAAGCATCTTATAGCTTCGTAATTACAATTGTTACTTAACCTATTATAGGTATAGGTTAGGTAATAATTGTAATTACGAAGCAATAAGATGCTTATCTTAACATACTAAGTAGGTTAGGTAAGGTCGGTGTTTTCTATGAAGCTTTTCAAGGGAAACTATTATGTTAAGTATGTCACCTACGCACATATTTAATAAGTCAATATTGACTTATTAAATTTGCGAGAACGGGTTGACTGATAATACCCCCCTCCCTCCCTCGACTCATCAGGTCACATGTTCATCCATTCATCCATGACCTATCCTCATCATCACATGTTCATCCATTTTGTTCAATACACTCTGTGTATCACCATCAATCCCTATTCAACATTTCCACAACGGTAATTAAGGAGTCTTCAACATTTATACCACGTACGAACACGAACCAGTAGACCTGGTCAGTGACCGGGCCGCGGGGACGTTGTTCCTCGGAATCTTCAAAAAAAAGGTAACCAAAAGGTCAGGTACTTACAAAAGTCGCTGGGGTGAGTAGGTGTAAGTGAAGGCAGTATTGTATCCACTCCAGATTCACGAAGCAGTTACGCAAGCACTTACGAACCTGTACATCTTTTCTTAATCTTTGGCGGTTTTGTTTACAATTATTAAACAGTTAATGAGCTCCGAAGCACCAGGAGACTGTTTATAACAATAACAACAGTTTATTGGCAAGTTTTCATGCTTGTAAACTGTTTAATAAATGTAACCAAAGCCGTCAAAGATTGAGGAAAGATGTACACGTTCGTAAGTGCTTGCGTAGCTGCTTCGTGAATCTGGCCCCCGGGCAGCGGTTCCCAGGCGCCGGGCAGCGGTTCCCAGGCGCCGTGCAGCGGTTCCCAGGCGCCGTGCAGCGGTTCCCAGGCGCCGTGCAGCGGTTCCCAGGCGCCGTGCAGCGGTTCCCAGGCGCCGTGCAGCGGTTCCCAGGCGCCGTGCAGCGGTTCCCAGGCGCCGTGCAGCGGTTCCCAGGCGCCGTGCAGCGGTTCCCAGGCGCCGTGCAGCGGTCCCAAGACGTCGGGCAGCGGTCCCAAGACGTCGGGCAGCGGTCCCAAGACGTCGGGCAGCGGTCCCAAGACGTCGGGCAGCGGTCCCAAGACGTCGGGCAGCGGTCCCAAGACGTCGGGCAGCGGTCCCAAGACGTCGGGCAGCGGTCCCAAGACGTCGGGCAGCGGTCCCAAAACGTCGGGCAGCGGTCCCAAAACGTCGGGCAGCGGTCCCAGACACCAAGCAGCGGTCCCAGACACCAAGCAGCGGTCCCAGACACCAAGCAGCGGTCCCAGACACCAAGCAGCGGTCCCAGACACCAAGCAGCGGGTCCCAGACACCAAGCAGCGGTCCCCAGACGACGTGCAGCGGTCCCAGACACCGTGCAGCGGTCCCAGACACCAAGCAGCGGTCCCCAGACACCGAGCAGCGGTCCCAGACACCGAGCAGCTGTCCCAGACACCAAGCAGCGGTCCCCAGACGACGTGCAGCGGTCCCAGACACCGTGCAGCGGTCCCAGACACCAAGCAGCTGTCCCAGACACCAAGCAGCGGTCCTTAACGCCCCAAACACAGTCAGTAGGAGACCACCACCTGGATCCAAGCTTCTCATCTTGCTACATCATCACCCGTTACCTTCAGAATCTGACGGACAGAGACGAAGCCTTAGACATTACTCTTAGGAGCCCCGAGACATTAATTGAGGGAGCTGTCGCTAAATTCAAGGAGGAGAGAGGTGGTCCTCGAGGTCTCGCATATTTCTCGTGTCTTCGCCAAATGGGATTTTCTTGCTGCTTCGAGTCGATGCTTGAGAGAGATTGAAAGATGGTCTTTAAGGGGGGGGGGGGGGGGTGGTGGTTGTGGTGGTGGTTGTGCTGTACGCAGCGACAGTGATGGTGTGCCGGTTGTGAAGTGGTCTGTGGTGGAGTGTTGGTGATTGTTGTTGTGGTGGTGGGGGGGGGGGGATGTGGTTATGATAGTGATAAAACTAATTGTGTTAATGATGGTGAGGGTGGTGGTAGTAGTGGTGAGGGTGGTGGTAGTAGTGGTGAGGGTGGTGGTAGTAGTGATGGTGAGGGTGGTGGTAGTAGTGGTGAGGGTGGTGGTGGTGGTGGTAGTAGTGGTGAGGGTGGTGGTAGTAGTGATGGTGAGGGTGGTGGTAGTAGTGGTGAGGGTGGTGGTGGTGGTGGTAGTAGTGGTGAGGGTGGTGGTAGTACAGTGTCACTGTAGGCCTGGTGATGATAGTGAGATACGACAGAGAGAACACAAGGTGCGGGAATATGACAAAAAACATTACTTACACACTACCACACATGAGCAATGTTCGCCAGGTAAACACTCACCAACAACAACAACAACAATATACAACAACAACAACAATATACAACAACAACAACAACAACAACAACAATATACAACAACAACAACAACAATATACAACAACAACAACAACAATATACAACAACAACAACAACAATATACAACAACAACAACAATATACAACAACAACAACAACAACAACAACAATATACAACAACAACAACAACAATATACAACAACAACAACAACAATATACAACAACAACAACAACAATATACAACAACAACAACAACAATATACAACAACAACAACAACAACAACAACAATATACAACAACAACAACAACAATATACAACAACAACAACAACAATATACAACAACAACAACAACAACAACAACAATATACAACAACAACAACAATATACAACAACAACAACAACAACAACAACAATATACAACAACAACAACAATATACAACAACAACAACAACAACAACAATATACAACAACAACAACAACAATATACAACA
>NC_091182.1:31373759-31398759 GCF_040958095.1 Procambarus clarkii
TCAAGCACCAATCTCATCCTCTATATCAGTTCCCCCATCTCTCGATCCCAGCCAAATCGCATGCGGAGGTAATTTGAGCTAACTACATATGTAGTTTCAAGAACAGATAGCATACGAAGCACGAGAAATGAGAACAATTTGCAATAGGCATCCGACGATTGAAATCTGAAGGCCAGGAGCTGGAGCTCGCCCTACAAAAGCACACAGGTACATATAGGCGAGACCACACTGAAGCACAGGAGTCGAGTCGGCGCCACACTGACGGCTCCACACTACTGTATCAGGCACAATAAAATCAATATTCCTCGCTCCTGAAGCACCGAACCAAGAGTCCTGGTGGGAGCTAATGAGTCCTGGCACCCTGCTTGTCCTGGATAAGTTCCCAGGAGACTGTCCATGTAGACGTCTGTCTCCACCCGATCTCCAGGAAAATGTCTTCTTCACTCGAGTAGTGTGTCTCCTGCTGCCCTGAGACTGATGTCTCCTGCTGCCGGTCCGGGTCGGCCGAGCGCACAGCACGCTGGACTTGTGGTCCTGGGTTCGATCCCAGGCGCCGGCAAGAAACAATGGGCAGAGTTTCTTTCACCCTATGCCCCTGTTACCTAGCAGTAAAATAGGTACCTGGGTGTTAGTCAGCTGTCACGGGCTGCTTCCTGGGGGTGGAGGCTTGGTCGAGGACCGGGCCGCGGGGACACTAAAAAGCCCCGAAATCATCTCAAGATAGGCCCTGAGTGTGATGCCTCTCGCTGCCCTGAGTATGATGTCTCCTGCTGCCCTGAGTATGACGTCTCCTGCTGCCCTGAGTATGACGTCTCCTGCTGCCCTGAGTATGATGTCTCCTGCTGCCCTGAGTATGATGTCTCCTGCTGCCCTGAGTATGACGTCTCCTGCTGCCCTGAGTATGATGTCTCCAGTCTAGGTATGATGCCACAAACAGCCCTTAAAACGACGTATGATCCCGCCCCAATATGGTTTTCCTAATCCCAGAGATCCATATATAAATGACCATGAACGTTCCTTACCCAGTAAATGACATCCCCCCTTTCTCTCTCTCCTCCCCCAGAACTGATGGTGATGTACCACCTTCAGAAACGACATTCCTCAGTCATTAGGAAGATGCCCCACAACACCAAACCTGCTCAGGCCTCGAGGGTGAGGTCCCCCGTGTCCCGAGGATTGCGTTACACTGACTTGAGGATGACCCCCATTCCTTATATTTCAACGATGATGACCACCGTGTCTGAGAATATTCCTTCAGATAAAATCTATGCCTTTCTCTATGATAATGAATATTTTCTAATACCACTCCAATGAATTTTTTTTAATTTATTAGATCGGTATAATTGGGTTGCATAGTCTAACTTAACATATATACATCATTTTAGTTGCAATTTAAGAAAAGGATATAAATTGGATAATGTATCCCCACTAAACCAGGCCAGGCTCTTCCAGCCCATCAGAATGAAACTAGCAATGTGCTGAAAACTTTTGCATTATGTGGTTTTCTACATCTCACTGAAAGAAGCGGCAACATCATCTTCATTTGCACTGTAATGTAGGTAGGTGGAGAGCCGCCACCAGCTTGCGGAGTTCCAGAGAAGCTTCTTTAGATAAGTTTACCGACAACACTTCTGGATGGTTCTACATGTCTGGGGTTCTCTTTATGCTGGACAGTGGCGAGGCTTCTGCTGATGATGATGACCTATCCCTGTCTAGTAATCTAATTGACCAACTGATGTAGATACACCTGTGGCTGGCCAGTTCCCAGGTGGACCTGGGTTACGCGAATTAAAAACAAATCCCCCCAGTAATTTTACCACTAGGAAATAGGCTTTCTTTCCCAACGATACATTTTCAAGCACTGTTGAGAGCGTCTTTAATTATGTGACCATCCCAGCGAGCTTATCTGTTGTTCTTGGGAGATGGAGGTCAGAGTGAAGGGAATAGTGACCCCTGGCTGGCTCTTTTTAATTAACTTCGGAGAGCATCCCAACAAAGTCTCTCATTCGCTCTGGTATGATACGAATTAGGTACCTCCACTAACTCGCCAGCAGCAGTGCTACAAGGACATGGCTGCCAGTGTTGTGGCGTGGCCCTCCCCCTTCAAGTCAGACTGGGAGCATTGCTGGCTCAAACTGTCTTCTAAAGTCAAGGTTGACTGCCTTCTTGAAGAATGTTGACTACATAAGCTTGCTATATGGACTTCTTTGCCAGCTTGCAAAAATGTATGCGCTCCTTAAGAGTCCTACAATAATTATTATATATTTATTTATATATATACCAGAAGGTACATTGGGATTGTGATACATAATATGGTAATTACAATCTTGTAAAGCCACTAGTACGCGCAGCGTTTCGGGCAGAATATACACATTACAGTAGTATGAGTATGCAATGAGAAGACATGTGGGCGTGGAGTTGAAGAGCAAGACTGAGCACTGGACCAGCAGCGAGTGACAGTAGGCATTACGGGGGCTCACGCTGCTACACGCACAACACCAAAACATGAAATTTTATCACGTCCCAACCAACAATTCCCAAGATTTATGTAGAGCTGCTACGGGCGCCCCTCAGACTGGCTGGTGGGGATTCCAGGCACGCCAACCTTCCCAGCTGCTAGCCACTGTTGAGAACGTTTACTACCTAAACTGTTCTTAAGGACTCTAACGATAGAAGTTTAATTAAACGCCCACTATTAGAGCCGATTCTCCGGGCACCAGCTATTATCACCCCTGGTCGGTGTAAGTAAATTCATATCCCCCCCCCCCTTCCCTTCCTTCCCTCACCTACAACCCGGCCCCTACATAACCCACAACCCCCCACAACCATCCGGAGCTACTGAGACACTATGTCTCAGGCATCCACAGTTCCTGTCACCCGCTTGAGCTCCTCAGCACCGCACAAAGAGTGACAGTATGAGCCATATCCTGGAAAACGGGTGACATTGCCTCGCGTAATGTCACCTCACGCTACCACACACCAGCATACTTCACCCGGATTTTGTCCGATGCCGGTCAAGCGTCGGACAAAATCCAGAAGGGTGACCAAGACTTTCTGGTAGTGGGGGGATGTTAGGAAGTTTACAGAATGAAATGTAACACACATCTCTGGTTGATCAGTCCGGCAACCAGGAGGCCTGGTCGACGACCGGGCCGCGGGGACGCTAAGCCCCGGAAGCACCTCAAGGTAACCTCAAGGTAACATGATTGCATTAAAACAAAGGTAATACAATTAACTAGTGGCGCAGCGGTAAGACTCTACATCGAACCTCGCGACCGATTTGGTCTGGGTTCGATTGATTTGTGCGCTAATCCTTAATTGTTGACATCAGTTCACCCAGCAGGAAATTGGGTACCTGGTTATCACAACCAATTGGTGGGTGGTTTTCTGCTAGTATACCTGCTAGTTTTCCCCAGGGGAAAACTAGCAGGTATAAGGCTTACCATGAGCTATGGGAACGGGAACGATCCAAGTCTGTTAACAGGAGTCGGTAGCTATCTGACTCCTGTTACCTCACTATCTCTTCCTATACCTCACTTTGTTAACAATAAAAAAAAACAGGAAAAGGATTCCGCGAGCTTTTGCGTGTTTAGTTACGAAACCTAAAGCCACTCTGGCTTTAGGTTTATGAAACAAAGCCAAAGCCAGTTATTATCTGGCTTTATGAAACAAAGCCAAAGCCAGTTATTATCTGGCTTTATGAAACAAAGCCACTATTTATAGTGGCTTTGTTTACTTTTTATGAACCAGGTTATGACGCAAAAAAGCGCTTCGAGGTCGTCTATAACAATAACAACTTTGTATTTGAAGTTCTGAAACACGCAAAATGTTTAATAAAAACAGACTACGTCGCCATGATGGTAGAAAGATGAATAGGTTTCGTAAGTCAACGCGTAAATGCTTTGTGAATCATGGTCTGGGACAACTAGGGACTGGGACTTCATGCTAACGTTAAACACTAACACTGGTTCAACACACACACACACACACACACACACACACACACACACACACACACACACACACACACAATGTTGTCTATGTGTATTTTTTACCTTATCGATAAAATTAACGTCTAAAAGCTATCTTCATCGGTATTACTCGACACACAAGAGATGTAGAAAAAAAATTAGGTTACTTATATCCACCTTTCTCCTACTTCTCTTCTCCATAAGCTCGCTCTCTCTCCAGATTCGATTCTATATACTTTACTCATCTCTCTCTCTCTCTCTCTCTCTCTCTCTCTCTCTCTCTCTCTCTCTCTCTCTCTCTCTCTCTCTCTCTCTCTCTCTCTCTCCCTCCTCTGACCAAGTCATCGTGGTGTTTCTGCCCACCACCATCTCTCCACTCCTTATGGTTCATTTCCATCACTTAACAATGGGGACTTCACCCTCATGGTCCATTTCAAGTGGTATGGAGAGTCACCCAAGCCTTCGTGGGCCTCTAATTGCTTCTAAGAGCTTGTGAAAGTCCCAAAATCAGCGCCAGAATCTGAAGTTTCGGGTTGCTTCATGACCATTGTAAGGGGATGCGGGAAGCTCCTCTATTCTACCATAATATATATATAAACCCATCCTCTTACTATGATCAGTGTTTAGTGATCAATGATCAAATAATTTCTCTAAAAATATAATTTTAAAAGGGTGGGTTGTATTACTAACACCTTTCAAACATCACAATATTTGTCATTCAGAAATGGCAGAGGGGATACTGGAGGGGTACTGGAGGCACAGGAGGGTACTGGAGGGGTACTGGAGGGGTACTGGAGGGGGTACTGGAGGGTACTGGATGGGTACTGGAGGGTACTGGATGGGTACTGGAGGGGTACTGGAGGCACAGGAGGGTACTGGAGGGTACTGGATGGGTACTGGATGGGTACTGGAGGGGTACTGGAGGCACAGAGTGGGTACTGGCACCCTCCGCCTCACGCTCGAACCAATATAAAAGGAACGTCTATTGGAGGCAGTCAAGATCTCAGTAGAATAAATAAAATCAATTTCTACTAAGTTATTATCAATATTTATCACGTCAAACCTGGCCTCGGTGAGTAGAAGAACTCCCAGAACCCCATCAAGCAGGTATCAATAAATTCTATTTATTATAAAAAATAACTATTTTTCGAGGAATAACCAATAACGAGATAATTTTAGACTGGAAAATCGCATAATTCTGTTATTAGAGTGAACAGAATTCACTCAAACAGAGCACTTTTAGAGTGAATTTTAATGATCACAATTCACTAGAATTCCCGCCATAAGCCATCTCTGGGATCATAAACACGAACATACGGTCCAGCAGTATGTCATCTGACAACACACGGGAGGCGAGGATGCCGTTATTCAGCTCTATACAACACGGGCTTCGCCAGTGAATCCGCGAATGAGTGAGTGAATCCTGGAGGTTCGTGACTCAGGAGAGGGGGGGTGGTTCGTTACCCCCGAGGAGGATGGGGGGGGGGGGGTCGTGACCCCCCCCCCCTGGATTCTTCACTACTCGAACCTTAGGACCAGTAGGAGAGGAACCCTTTACACCGAGAACTCAACTCTAGCGATGACTCTGCTTTAAACCGTAATGAAGTGAACTGCTTCGGAACATTTCATCCGGTTCACCTGTGACAAGTCTGTACACAACCGGCTGCTCTCTATCCTGCCACTCCGTAACAAACGCATACTGTTTTACCTAACCACAAACGAGCAAATCGAAGCATCCCACCTGAAATACGAAGCACGTCAATATTACGGCGATATATTATAGCTAAACCGTCGCATTTTTAACGGATTGGTCGAATACGTAAAACGGTGCCATATTTGGTGAGAAGACTGATCGAGAAATGAAAAGTCCAAGACCTGTTCGCAGCCCCGGGGTGCGGCAGAGGCGACCCTTGACTGTCTCATGTGAGTTCTAGCTCTTGGGCCCCCGCCTCCCATGTCATTGGTACTGTAGGTACCTCTGAAAGTTCCATAGTTCCCCTATCTTGCTCTTGAAACCTTACAGAAGGATCACTCACAATGTCTCCAAGAGAATTCTCCTCTTTTCAAAAACGAAGAGAATTCCTCTCTTCATTTTTGTATTTCTAACATGCACCTGTCAATCTCTTCAGCGAGGGTGAAGGTGATGAGGTGAAGGTGATTAGGTGAAAGTGATGAGAGGGACGACTGGAACAATCAACCAATCAAGGTGATTCCAGCCACAGTACCGATGAGAGCCGAGACAAGACGAGAAGTGAAGGGGGGAAGAGGCCCCACCAACTTGAGAAAAAATGAAAGGGAAAAAAGATGGGATAGACAAGGGAAAACACCTGAATAGCAGCAGGCAGAAAGGAACGAAGGAGAGGAGAAAGGGATATAGAAGGGAAAAAGGGAACGAATGAGACTGGAAACAGATGCAGCACAGAGAAATGACAAGGAAAATGACACGAGAGAAAAAGAGATGCAAGAGGGAAAATAAATGAAGGAAAAAGGGAGGTAGGAGAGGGCAAAGGGAAGGGGGAACGCACGATGAGGGGAAGTGGGACAAAGTGAGGGGTAAACAGTGGGAATAGGAGGTAGTGAAGGGGACGCAAGAGAGAGTTATCGCGAGCATAACAAGGGCTTAACACCTCCCTGGTTTATGATGTTCAAATTACTCTTTGTCTTGGGGCAAGAAGTGCTCAAGCGGGAAAATATACGTGAAATGAAGCCTCATGCGTTGGAGCGGTGAAGCCTCATGCGTTGGAGCGGTGAAGCCTCATGCGTTGGAGCGGTGAAGCCTCATGCGTTGGAGTGGTGAAGCCTCATGCGTTGGAGCGGTGAAGCCTCATGCGTTGGAGCGGTGAAGCCTCATGCGTTGGAGCGGTGAAGCCTCATGCGTTGGAGTGGTGAAGCCTCATGCGTTGGAGCGGTGAAGCCTCATGCGTTGGAGCGGTGAAGCCTCATGCGTTGGAGCGGTGAAGCCTCATGCGTTGGAGCGGTGAAGCCTCATGCGTTGGAGCGGTGAAGCCTCATGCGTTGGAGCGGTGAAGCCTCATGCGTTGGAGCGGTGAAGCCTCATGCGTTGGAGCGGTGAAGCCTCATGCGTTGGAGCGGTGAAGCCTCATGCGTTGGAGCGGTGAAGCCTCATGCGTTGGAGCGGTGAAGCCTCATGCGTTGGAGCGGTGAAGCCTCATGCGTTGGAGCGGTGAAGCCTCATGCGTTGGAGCGGTGAAGCCTCATGCGTTGGAGCGGTGAAGCCTCATGCGTTGGAGCGGTGAAGCCTCATGCGTTGGAGCGGTGAAGCCTCATGCGTTGGAGCGGTGAAGCCTCATGCGTTGGAGCGGTGAAGCCTCATGCGTTGGAGCGGTGAAGCCTCATGCGTTGGAGCGGTGAAGCCTCATGCGTTGGAGCGGTGAAGCCTCATGCGTTGGAGCGGTGAAGCCTCATGCGTTGGAGCGGTGAAGCCTCATGCGTTGGAGTGGTGAAGCCTCATGCGTTGGAGTGGTGAAGCCTCATGCGTTGGAGTGGTGAAGCCTCATGCGTTGGAGTGGTGAAGCCTCATGCGTTGGAGTGGTGAAGCCTCATGCGTTGGAGTGGTGAAGCCTCATGCGTTGGAGTGGTGAAGCCTCATGCGTTGGAGTGGTGAAGCCTCATGCGTTGGAGTGGTGAAGCCTCATGCGTTGGAGTGGTGAAGCCTCATACGTTGGAGTGGTGAAGCCTCATACGTTGGAGTGGTGAAGCCTCATACGTTGGAGTGGTGAAGCCTCATACGTTGGAGTGGTGAAGCCTCATGCGTTGGAGTGGTGAAGCCTCATACGTTGGAGTGAAGCCTCATGCGTTAGGGTGAAGCCTCATGCGTTGGAGTGGTGAAGCCTCATGCGTTGGAGTGGTGAAGCCTCATGCGTTGGAGCGGTGAAGCCTCATGCGTTGGAGAGGTGAAGCCTCATGCGTTGGAGAGGTGAAGCCTCATGCGTTAGGGTGAAGCCCCTGTTAACGAGTGGTTACTGTGGCCAGACTCTTAATACCCGGTCAATGAACACCGTTGAAAGAACAAAAAGAGAAAATGAACACTTGGAGAGACTATGAACAATTGGTTCTTCGTTCACGAGTCATGAGACCGGCGAACATCTTGCCCGTCCTCGCATACAAATATCCAAGTTCGTTAATCCAGCCGCCAAACCTCCTGTTTACGAATGAAAAGCGGGTTAATCTCGACTCTCAACTGATAACGTCCAAATACTTCCGGAACAAGTGCTTCGCTGACGACTTTCGTTCGAGCCACAATTCTGTAAATGCTTCAACCACGTACTTCAAATAAAAATATTCGCCAACAGAACCTAAACACCTAGCCTAACCTACGCCTAACTATAGACTTTTTATTTAAATTATTCATTTATATACAAGAACAAACCAGTTTTTAATACACAGTATGTTAAGACTGATGAATACGTCTGGGGAGGACAGCCGCTGCTTTAACCAGCCTAGTGTGAGGACGAATTGCATAATCCCAGGCCATAGTGGTGCTCAGGACAGTGCCTGCCATAAAAAATAACGAATAAGGAAACATGGAAGAGGTAGAGAACAGAACACAGGACAACCACTACAAAACAGGAATAAGTTTTATACTTTTGAGGCGTTGAAGATACACAACCTAGCAGCCAAGGCACAAGACCAACCCAAACTTGTGCACAGCTAGATTAAAAAAAGGAAATATCGATGGATAAGCAGGCGATCAGGCCGAAAAAAAAGAGGGTATATGGAATGAAAATTACAGGGGTCAGATTCACGAAGCAGTTACGCAAGTACTTACGAACGTGTACATCTTTCGTTAATCTTTGATGGCTTTGGTTACATTTATTAAACAGTTTACAATCATGAAAACTTCCCAATCAACTGCTGTTATAGTTATAAACAGCTTCCTGGTACTTCGGAGCTCATTAACCGTTTAATAATTGTAAACAAAGCCGCCAAAGATTGAGGAAAGATGTTCAGGTTCGTCAGTACTTGCGTAACTGCTTCGTGAATATGGTCCCAGGTGTGTATGAAGTACTAATTAAAAAGTCTTCATAAGTACCTGAACATCACCCAGCACGGACAAGGAGAGCCCCAGGCAGGCAAGCACAACACCAAGCTGTCACACAACAAACGCAAACACTATTAGATAAACATTAAGAGATAAAACATTAGGAGATAAAACCCGTAATACGCGCAATATTTTGACGCCAAATCCGCCGCCATACATAAACGATACGCCCAGGGGGCTTAAATACTCAATTATAACCAGGCTGATAGCCGTAAGCCAAGGCTTTTCAATGACCGGCTCTCTTTACAAAATAATCTTTTTCATTGGCATCCTGTGTATAAAATAATTACGCTTCATGCAGAGGTAATAACTCCACCGTCAACTCCAAAAACAACAACATTTGTACAGATTTTTAATTTATCATTCTCGCTGGGAGGCCATTGATCTGGTGTCAAAAGCAGTCATTCTGTTTATTGAATAAACTTGTGTAAGAGTCCAGAGCAGGGAAGTTGAAACATCTTTTTCTGGATGTTGGGGGCGCAGGATCAGGAAACGTGGGAAGGGGGGAAATGGAAAGGGAGAATACAGGGAGGTATCTAGAAAAGATGGGGAGAAGGGGGGTGTTAAGATAGGAACAGCTTCGTGGATCATAAGAAGACGGCAATAACAGGAGCCTTAGCAAACATCGATCAGCATCAGGAACATATATATAGATATATATTGTACCTAATAGCCAAAACGCACTACTTGGTCTAATATGCAAGGCCCGACTTGCCTAATAAGCCAAATTTTCCTGGTTATATATTTTTTATAACTTTTTATATAAAATGGGAAAGCTTTCCATGACATTATATATGATTTTATTTCTCTAATTTGAGTTAAAACTAACGTGGACATATGATCTAACCTAACCTAGCCTAACCCACCTAACCTACCCTATCTTAATCTAACCTAAACTAACATAACTAAGACAATAATTCATCTTCTTAATATAATATTATTAAAAATAAAAGAGAGAGAAAGAGAGCAGAGAAAGAAAGAGAGGAGAGGCAGAGAGAGAGAGAGGCAGAGAGAGAGAGGCAGAGAGAGAGAGAGAGAGAGGCAGAGAGAGAGAGAGAGGCAGAGAGAGAGAGAGAGGCAGAGAGAGAGAGAGAGAGAGAGAGGCAGAGAGAGAGAGAGAGAGAGGCAGAGAGAGAGAGAGAGGCAGAGAGAGAGAGAGAGAGAGGCAGAGAGAGAGAGAGAGAGAGGCAGAGAGAGAGAGAGAGAGAGGCAGAGAGAGAGAGAGAGAGAGGCAGAGAGAGAGAGAGAGAGAGGCAGAGAGAGAGAGAGAGAGAGAGAGAGAGGCAGAGAGAGAGAGAGAGAGAGAGAGAGAGAGAGAGAGAGAGAGAGAGGCAGAGAGAGAGAGAGAGAGAGAGAGAGAGAGAGAGAGAGAGAGAGAGGCAGAGAGAGAGGCAGAGAGAGAGGCAGAGAGAGAGAGAGAGAGAGAGAGAGAGAGAGAGAGAGAGAGAGAGAGAGAGAGAGAGAGAGAGAGAGAGAGAGAGGCAGAGAGAGAGAGAGAGAGAGAGAGAGAGGCAGAGAGAGAGAGAGAGAGAGGCAGAGAGAGAGAGAGAGGCAGAGAGAGAGAGAGAGAGGCAGAGAGAGAGAGAGAGAGAGAGAGAGGCAGAGAGAGAGAGAGAGAGAGAGAGAGAGAGAGAGAGAGAGAGGCAGAGAGAGAGAGAGAGGCAGAGAGAGAGAGGCAGAGAGAGAGAGAGAGAGAGGCAGAGAGAGAGAGAGAGAGAGGCAGAGAGAGAGAGAGAGAGAGAGAGAGAGAGAGAGAGAGAGAGAGAGAGAGAGAGAGGCAGAGAGAGAGAGAGAGAGAGAGAGAGGCAGAGAGAGAGAGAGAGAGAGAGAGAGGCAGAGAGAGAGAGAGAGGCAGAGAGAGAGAGAGAGAGAGAGAGAGACAGAGAGAGAGAGAGAGAGAGGCAGAGAGAGAGAGAGAGGCAGAGAGAGGCAGAGAGAGAGAGGCAGAGAGAGAGGCAGAGAGAGAGAGAGGCAGAGAGAGAGAGAGAGGCAGAGAGAGAGAGAGAGAGAGAGACAGAGAGAGAGAGAGAGACAGAGAGAGAGAGAGGCAGAGAGAGAGAGAGAGAGGCAGAGAGAGAGAGGCAGAGAGAGAGAGAGAGAGAGAGAGAGAGAGAGGCAGAGAGAGAGAGAGAGGCAGAGAGAGAGACAGAGAGAGACAGAGAGAGAGGCAGAGAGAGAGAGAGAGAGAGAGAGAGAGAGAGAGAGAGAGAGAGGCAGAGAGAGAGAGAGAGGCAGAGAGAGAGAGAGAGGCAGAGAGAGAGAGAGAGGCAGAGAGAGAGAGAGAGGCAGAGAGAGAGAGAGGCAGAGAGAGAGAGAGGCAGAGAGAGAGAGAGGCAGAGAGAGAGAGAGGCAGAGAGAGAGAGAGGCAGAGAGAGAGAGAGGCAGAGAGAGAGAGAGAGGCAGAGAGAGAGAGAGAGGCAGAGATAGAGAGAGACAGAGATAGAGACAGAGAGAGAGAGAGAGACAGAGAGAGAGAGAGACAGAGAGAGAGAGACAGAGAAAGAGAGACGCGTTAGTCAGGGTTGTCGCCGGAGCTCTGACGCACCACCACGCTGGCGCCAACTCCGGCGCCGCCACTACTCACATCTTCCCTCTCAAAGATTTCCCCCCAATCTTCTCCTCCCTCCGCTCTCTCCCTCCATCTCTCCATTCCTTTCTTCCTCCTTTCTTACCCCCTCACTGTGTCGGGTGTCGGCTGCCTAACAGCATTACCCGACCAAACTCTCCCAAACCCGCCATTACCGAGAGGTTGGTCGGTCCGTCACATAACATGATTAACAAAGTTAATTTTTCCTCTTATGGGGGACAACTAATGTCAGTTGTCGACTGACGGGAAGAGACGACATTTATATAAATAAGACCATGAAATACGTAGCAAAAATATGCGCAAAATATAATCTGTTTCAGGCAAGAAATCCTTGTCTGAGTCAGAATTGTAAATCATAAAATACTAACATTAGGCGAATTTGTGAAGCGAATCAAAGTGAGGTAACGTGAGATAAGATTAAAGATAAGATTAAGGTGAGATAAGATTAAGGTGAGATAAGATAAAGGTGAAATATGATAAATGAGAAATAAGAAGAGTCAAGACAAAGCTGTGGAAAGATAAGATAGGATAATGCCTCGTATGACATTAGTCAGGAAGGAGAAGGTAGAGTAGATCATCATCCTAAGACAGGATAAGGGAGGAGGAGGAGGAGGCCATAACTTCAACAACAACAACAACCTAACTCACCTTCCCAGCAGGGAACCTCCAGTAGAATAGGCTGCCTCCAGCCCAAGTCTACGAGACGAGAGGAACTAGAAACAAAGAGGTTAGGGAGACACTGTGTTAGACTACCGATCGTTACAAAGACGGAGCCCCAGAGCTGAAGATCGGTCCGTGGGTGATACCACCACCACTGGTACAATCCTCCACCACCACCACTGGTACAATCCTCCACCACCACCACTGGTACAATCCTCCACCACCACCACCACTACCACCACTGGTACAATCCTCCACCACCACCACCACTACCACCACTGGTACAATCCTCCACCACCACCACCACTGGTACAATCCTCCACCACCACCACCGCTGCTACAATCCTCCACCACCACCACCACTGCTACAATCCACCACCACTACCACTGCTACAATCCACCACCACCACTGGTACAAACCACTACCACCACCACCCTTCCCCACCACTGCTACAATCTACCACCACCACCACTGGCACAATCCTCCACTACTATCCTTCCCCACCACTGCTACAATCTACCACCACCACCACTGGCACAATCCTCCACTACTACCCTTCCCCACCACTGCTACAATCCACCACCACTGGTACAATCCTGGTACAATTGAGCAGTCACCACCACCACCACCACTGGCACACTCCTCCACTACCACCCTTCTCCACCACTGCTATTAGTACCAGAACACGCTAAGTTCAACTACCCAAAGTTCCCCTAATCAAATCACCATCTTAAGCCCAACACATGACGATAAACTGTGATAAACTGTAAGAAACCCTAAGCAACACCCAAGGAAGGAGACGCAACACAAGTTTCTCAACACTGAAACGACAGAGAAACACCACCGGCGGGGAAATTCTTGCAAGAATCCTAGGGGAAAAAAATGGCGGGAGACTGAGGGGGGAAAGAAAAGATTTACTGGAATTTGATGACTCAGAGAGGGAAATTCCGGCTAGATTCTATATATGGGGCTCCCTACTGTCTGGGTATAGCAGCCTCATCCCCCCTAGCTCAAGACTTGCCATCCGCTTCCTATCCCTTCTTCAGCGTCTTCGCCAGAGGCTCTCTCTCGCTCTCTCTCTCTCTCTCTCTCTCTCTCTCTCTCTCTCTCTCTCTCTCTCTCTCTCTCTCTCTCTCTCTCTCTCTCTCTCTCTCTCTCAAAGTTGCTATGTTCCTTTCCTTCTTCTTATCCTGCAGCGAGGCGAGGTTAAATTCCCAGAGTTTTAACTAGTTTTTTTTTTTTTTGAGAGGAGGGGAGTCCATGGCGGAGCTGCAGACTCGGTAATGGGTCTTCCGTAGGTTATATATATTGTAAAGGGAAATGTTTTGAAATACCAGGATGATATGCCGCTGGACGAAGTGGCAATACTGCCAATGACTTCTGTTATTATACATGAGAGAGACAGAGCGAGAGCGAGAGACAGAGCGAGAGCGAGAGACAGAGCGAGAGACAGAGACAGAGCGAGAGCGAGAGACAGAGCGAGAGCGAGAGACAGAGCGAGAGCGAGAGACAGAGCGAGAGACAGAGCGAGAGCGAGAGACAGAGCGAGAGCGAGAGACAGAGCGAGAGACAGAGACCGAGAGAGACCGAGAGAGACAGAGAGAGACCGAGAGAGACAGAGAGCGCATGCGCATGTATGCGCACCTGCTCCGGTTATATAATATCAAGAGACCCCGGAGTATTTACTAAGATAAGATATTAACAGGATACAAAACACCATAATAATACTAAACATTACCATTACAATAGAACCTTCACCATAAAGGCTCCGGGAGGCTGAGGTGACCAACACCAACACAAAATTACATTATCATATAAATTCAATGTAATGAAAAATACACATCATAAACTATGGAACACAAAGGTTACAGTGAGCTAAGTGTTGTCTGTCCTGAATACTCTCCCGGCTGGCTGTATGGGGTGTTGCTGGGTGTATGTGTGTGGTGGTGGGGGGTGTTACTGGTGGTGGGTGTTGGTGGTGGTGGTGGTGGGTGTTACTGGTGGTGGTGGTGGTGGGTGTTACTGGTGGTGGGTGTTACTGGTGGGGGGTGTTACTGGTGGGGGGTGTTACTGGTGGGGGGTGTTACTGGTGGGGGGTGTTACTGGTGGGGGGTGTTACTGGTGGTGGTGGTGGTGGTGGTGGTGGGTGTTGGTGGTGGTGGTGGTGGTGGGTGTTACTGGTGGTGGGTGTTACTGGTGGTGGGGGTGTTACTGGTGGTGGGGGTGTTACTGGTGGTGGGTGTTACTGGTGGTGGTGGTGGTGGTGGTGGTGGTGGGTGTTACTGGTGGTGGTGGTGGTGGTGGTGGGTGTTACTGGTGGTGGGGGTGTTACTGGTGGTGGGGGGTGTTACTGGTGGTGGGTGTTGGTGGTGGTGGTGGTGGTGGGTGTTACTGGTGGTGGGTGTTACTGGTGGTGGGGGTGTTACTGGTGGTAGTGGTGGTGGGTGTTACTGGTGGTGGTGGTGGTGGTGGTGGGTGTTACTGGTGGTGGGGGTGTTACTGGTGGTGGGGGTGTTACTGGTGGTGGGGGTGTTACTGGTGGTGGGTGTTACTGGTGGTGGGTGTTACTGGTGGTGGGTGTTACTGGTGGTGGGTGTTACTGGTGGTGGGTGTTACTGGTGGTGGGTGTTACTGGTGGTGGTGGTGGTGGGGGGGGGGGTGTTACTGGTGGTGGTGGTGGTGGTGGTGGGGGGGGGGTGTTACTGGTGGTGGGTGTTGGTGGTGGTGGTGGTGGTGGTGGTGGTGGGTGTTACTGGTGGTGGGTGGTGGTGGTGGTGGTGGTGGTGGTGGTGGTGGTGGTGGTGGTGGTGGTGGGTGTTACTGGTGGTGGGTGTTGGTGGTGGTGGTGGTGGTGGTGGTGGTGGTGGGTGTTACTGGTGGTGGGTGTTACTGGTGGTGGTGGTGGTGGTGGTGGTGGTGGTGGTGGTGGGTGTTACTGGTGGTGGTGGTGGTGGGTGTTACTGGTGGTGGGTGGTAGTGGTGGTGGGTGTTACTGGTGGTGGTGGGTGTTACTGGTGGTGGTGGGTGTTACTGGTGGTGGGGGTGTTACTGGTGGTGGAGGTGTTACTGGTGGTGGAGGTGTTACTGGTGGTGGGTGTTACTGGTGGTGGGGGTGTTACTGGTGGTGGGGGTGTTACTGGTGGTGGGGGTGTTACTGGTGGTGGGGGTGTTACTGGTGGTGGGTGTTACTGGTGGTGGAGGTGTTACTGGTGGTGGGGGTGTTACTGGTGGTGGAGGTGTTACTGGTGGTGGGTGTTACTGGTGGTGGGGGTGTTACTGGTGGTGGGGGTGTTACTGGTGGTGGGGGTGTTACTGGTGGTGGGGGTGTTACTGGTGGTGGGTGTTACTGGTGGTGGGTGTTACTGGTGGTGGGGGTGTTACTGGTGGTGGGGGTGTTACTGGTGGTGGGGGTGGTACAGCTGGTAGTGGTGCTGGTGGTAATGGTGGTGGTGTTGGGAGGGGGGGGGAGGTGTACAACACTAGAGACCGCACCACAACCCATTACCCTCGCTTCCACCAAGCTACCAACCCTCCACTAAGGGTTGGTAGCTTGGTAGGGTTGGTAGAGCCAACTACTAACCACAACCATCAGCCCACCACCACCACCAACAACAACCAGCTCACAACCCTGTCTTCAAACACAATCTACCCACCTTTCCCCCCTCCCCCCCTCTCGACCCAGTTTTTTATCGCATGTTGTAATCCCTCTTGATAAATAGTTGTAATTATGTGGTGGAATGGGTAGGGGGGATAGGGGTAATCTAGCACTGTCTGCCTCCCGGGATAGTCATGCAAATGTTTAGATTTTCGCTCGTCAGTCGGACCCATAGGGAGGGAAATAGGAATTCTAGAGTCCAAATGGGTATTCGAGTCCAAATGGGTATTCGAGTCCAAATGGGTATTCGAGTCCCCATGGGTATTCTAGAGTCCCCATGGGTATTCTAGAGTCCAAACGGGTATTCTAGAGTCCAAACGGGTATTCTAGAGTCCAAACGGGTATTCTAGAGTCCAAACGGGTATTCTAGAGTCCACATAGGCATTCTAGAATCCACATAGGCATTCTAGAATCCAAATAGGCATTCTAGAATCCAAATAGGCATTCTAGAGTCCAAATACTCCGCATTATTTTGTTTAGGGAATCAATTAATCCGTTATATATGCGACTTATTAGGCAAATTTAACGCACCACAATAGTGACGAATTTTGAATGTGTTAGTTTGGGGTTGCTTGGGTTTGTTTGCTTTTTGGGTAGGTAAAAATCGGGGCATTTTATGGCGTGAAATCGAGAGTGCGAGTCCGTGGCATAGCTCCACACGCGCGTAATGAAGCTGCTGAGATTCATATATTTTAAACGTATTTCAAAGGCAATTCTTGAATATTAGTTAACCGAGTATTGTCCAGCAGAGGGCGTGTGTTTGCTGTCGGCTTGGGCTGGACGGTAGAGCGACGGTTTCGCTTCATGCATGTCGGCGTTCAATCCCCGACCGTCCACAAGTGGTAGGCCACCATTCCTTTCACCCCCTCGTCCCATCCCAAATCCTTATCCTGACCCCTTCCCAGTGCTCTATAGTCTAATGGCTTGGCGCTTTCCCCCTGATAATTCCCTTTTAACATAAGAGTGTCAGGATGCTGGTCATATTTGCTGCTGGGGCTCCCGGGTCCGGTCTCGACTCGCCATACACAATTCCGGGTTCGAATCTCGGGCGGGATTGAAATGGTTAGGGGCGTTTCCTATCACTTAATGCCCTGTTCACTTAACAGTAAATAGGTACCCTGTAGTTAGTGGGCTTGTTGTGGGGGGGGGGGGTTGTCTCCTGGGAAGAGGTTAGCATTTTGACCTTAAGACTTCGATATAGGCCTAACATGTGTGTGTGTGTGTGTGTGTGTGTGTGTGTGTGCATATATATATATACACACACATCTATATACACATATATACACACACATCTATATGTGTGTGTGTGTGTATATATATATATATATATATATTACTGGCTGGAGGATAGGGTGACCTTCAGGTAACAGACACCTCTAGCCTTAAATGATAGGAGAGCGTGTTCGCGGTAACTTTACTCGCGCACGAATGAAAACATTGAGCTGTCTTGCACAACAAAAGAACTCAGACACGCGATGTCCAACTTAATCACACAAACGGCGGGGAATCGCTGATCTCTGCAGATTTCTACGCACACAGTAACTAGCTTAAGTCGTAACCTACACACCGGGCTCACGCGCGAGTATATAGAGGCAAGGATGCTCTGGGATTCGAGCGATGTACCTCGCTGCCACCACGAATGTCGCGCTAGGAAATCCACACGCAAGATGGCCGCCACTTAAAGTCTCCGTGGAGGGAAAAACTGCTAGATGCAACAGGAAAGATGATAAGGACGGAGATACGGTTTCAATTCATCATGTGTGTGTCAAAATGCCGCACATCCGATGGGTGAATGACTAGTGTACGATTCTGGGATGACTTAGGCTTCACCACATGGAACCAGGAGGCATGGCAGGATGTGCAGAATACCCCCGTTGAAGAGCAGAGGTGCAAAAGGTACTCTGAGAGAGAACTCTATCAACACCAGAGGCCCGAGACTGTTCAACACGCTTGCACTACACATAAGGGGCATAACTGGCCGGCTCCTCACAGTGTTCAAGAAAGAACTCGATAAGCACCTCCAAAGGATAGCTGATCAACCAGACTGTGGTTCATACGTCTGGCTGTAAGCATACACGTCCCACAGCCGGGACGCGCATGATGTGAGGCCGGCATCACCCTCGTCCTGCGTATGATAACGGGTAGGCTTGATAATGGTTCATCGGAATTTGGCGCCACCAGCCATCCCCGCTGCTACAAGATGGCGTCTGGGAAAGTTCAGGTCATGTTTCACACTTCTGAAGGTTCAATGATAGTGCCATTGTCACTATCCTCCTAATAAACATAAATTTAGATTTCTGCTCGCTCTCTCTCTCTCCCCCCTTTCTCCCTCGCCCTCTCTCTCAATTATTCTGGTCTCACGAATCACAGAATATGGGTTTCCTCAAGAGTTTTACTACAAGTCTATCTCACTAGATTTGCATAAGCCAGGATTAAATACCACATTGATTCAATAAAGACATGGATTAACTGACAAAGGCTTTCTCTATTCAATGTTTTGACGAGACACTAGAGATAGAAGATTCCATCATCTATTTCTCTTACTTTTTTATGTCTAGGACTCTAACCTAACCTGACTCTAACCTAACCTAACCTTCATAGTGTTGGAAGGTCAACCTGCTCGGGGTCGTTTTCATCAGAATTGGTCGCTGTTTTCACTCGTATTTAAACTTTTATTTTCATTGCACTTTCCCACTTTCCCGCTGTTGTCAATTCTCATATCTATAAATAGCAGTTTCGCATATATTTGTTGGGGTTTCATGACTTTTCCTGATGAATTGTCGATACGTTTCACAGAGCTGGTAGACTGATGACACACTAGTTTTAAGACTAGTCCTGAAGACAATTTGCCAACATCATCATTTTAAGACAATCTGCCATCATCGTTTTAAGACAATCTGCCATCATCGTTTTAAGACAATCTGCCATCATCATCATCTCCAAATGAGCAAACCGGAAGACACCCAATTTATTCATCAATTTAAATGGTCGTCTCTGGAGAGGGCGTGGGTTGGGTCCTTGTCAACTGGTCTCGTCAATCAGGATTATTGAAATTCTTCAACCCATCTCCGAGGACGGAACAAGGTAATTAAACAAGACGAGGGGAAACATACCTTTCTATGTCTTCAAGACGAGGTCCTTGGGAGCTGCCAACGGAGGTGAAGATAACGTTGTAACGGTACTCATTAAGGGCGACACTCCTTAACAGTTAACGTGTAAAACACTATAAGTAATGAAAGCCTGAATAGTATTGTATAACCTGATCTGTACAATGTAATTTTTTTCGTTGTAACTTCCCGGGAAAAATACCTTAAAACGTAATGTTTTCTCTAGGACGAATACTGATATAGCTGATGATTTCCTAGGACGAACACTGCTTTAGCTGATGATTTCCCAGGACGAACACTGCTTTAGCTGATGATTTCCCAGGACGCACACTGCTTTAGCTGATGATTTCCTAGGACGAACACTGCTTTAGCTGATTTCCCAGGACGAACACTGCTTTAGCTGATCATTTCCTAGGACGAACACTGCTTTAGCTGATTTCCCAGGACGAACACTGCTCTATCTAATGATTTCCCAGGACGAACACTGCTCTATCTGATGATTTCCTAGGACGAACACCGCTAAGTGATAAATTCCCAGGACCATCACAACCATCCCTTTACAACCATATCTCTTTACCCGCTCTCATTTAACCACCCCACAACACCCCCTCCCTCCCCCCTCTTTCACTCAAACTTTCCCAGAGTAACACCCCCCCCCCCGCACACATGCACTCAACGTCCCTCTCCATCACACACTCCCATCGCATACACCGACTCTCCATACCTCCATTCTCCCTCATTCCCATCTCTCACTCTCCCTCTCCCCCTCTTTCCCTCCCTCCCTCCCTCCCATTATGCCAGGCCGTCCACCGCCATCACAGGCTGGACGTACAACAAGCACCAGTAATGAAAATATCACATTCGCTGTGTGAACAAATGGACGAACATACGTAGAAATAAAAAAGTTTTAAAAAATATATATAAATTATATCAGCTTTTAAAATTCCACACTCTCCTTTTAATATGGTATTGCCATTTTTATTTATTATTTTTATTTAACGAATTTACCCCCCACAAAACATGCGGGAATCGCGTCGCAAATCGGGAGAGATTGCGCGCGCAAGGGAACAGCGAACTCAGCGAATGAAACAAAGCCGATAAAAATGGTGTATATGTGACGTATTTTATGAAGTCAGACGGTCACGCCGTAGAAATGGAATCGGCGCCAAAACGCTCCCAAAATTGTCAATTTCGCCGAAAATATGAGAGTTTTTACACACCCGATATTCATATCGGAAACAAATTAATATTCAAGAGATAATTTGTTTATATAAAAGAAAATTATTAATATATATATATATATATATATATATATATATATATATATATATATATATATATAGGTATATATATATATATATATATATATATATATATATATATATATATATATATATATATATATATATATATATATATATACACACACACACACACACACAGAACCTTTTGATTCACGATTAACAGAATTAACCTGTTGATTGACGGCTGAAAGGCGGGACCAAAGAGCCAGAGCTCAACCCCCGCAAACACAACTAGGAGAGTACAACTAGGTGAGTACAGAAAATGGGGAATATCTAGCGTTGCCCGGGTCGGGGGGTCTCTCCAAATCTATTATTATCTACCTATCTATCTCACCCCTCCCCCCCTACCTTCACTCCTTCCCCATTTCCCTCAAGAAGCACTGAAAGAAAGGTATGGGTCTCAGATGCCTTTTCCTCATCTCGTCTACGCCTATTTTTACCAGTAGTTTTCTTCTTTCCGAACACGACTCTACGTAAATCACACGCCATATTTGAGTTACCCTCATGAAAGACTTCCTAGATTGAACAAATGCACAAGGGCCGTGACGAGGGTTCGAACATACGTCCGAGAGGATCCCAGACGCTGCCTTAATCGACTGAGCTACGACATGGTAAAAGATATCAAGGCCCTTGTGGATTTGTTCATTTGATGCATCACGCTATTGTGATTTCTATGTGTAGTGAAACTCCCTACAATGGCCTGTTGGGGGGTGTTTACAATTAGTAATATTTCTCAACGGCTTTTAACGTAGGCCTACTTTCTCAACGGCTTTTAACGTAGGCCTACTTTCTCAACGGCTTTTAACGTAGGCCTACACCGACCAGCCTATGTCCGTGCAATATCCCACACTACTTCTCCAGCAAATTTGGGCGAGGCTAAACCCCAATACAAGATATAAGAGATGTGTAGGGATGTGTAAAACTTACATTTGCAATATTTATGCCGTGATGAAAATGTACGAGATTGCCTGTGGCCGGTTTCCGCGAGATTCCCTGCTCTCGAAACTAGGCTCCTCTGGTAACGTTTCTTTTCCAAACTCTTAGGCACTTTTAACACTGAACTTTCTTGAGAGGCAAAGACTGAGAGGCAGTACACGTGAAGGTTACCTTGAGGTGCTTCCGGGGCTTAGCGTCCCCGCGGCCCGGTCGTCGACCAGGCCTCCTGGCTGCTGGACTGGTCAACCAGGCGTATGAGTCACAGCCTGGTTGATCAGGTATCACTTGGAGGTGCTTATCCAGCTCTCTCTTGGTGAGGTGTCAACAAATTAAACACAAGTATAGGTTGTAACAATTATAACATCAATGTAGAGAAAACAACCACACGAACAAAGGGTGAGAGGAAGTAATAGCCCGCCAAACACACCGAAACTACGACGTTGGTACAACGTTCGAACAAGTTTTAACACCTCTTAATCAGTTATAACAACCAATATAGCAAGTTGTAACAACGTTCTAATACGTCATAAACACGTTAAGCCAAGATGTAACAACTTTATTACAAGTTGTAACAAGCGGAAAATAGAGACAGTTACGATTTGTGTTTCCAGGGAGGTTCGTAAGAGGTACAGAGGAAGCGCTCCAGCAAGTAGCTTAATACTGATAAGTTTAAGAAATGGCTTGGCTAAATAAACGAGCGAAAAGGAACGTGGTTTGCGTATGTTTCTACCGAGTTCGTATGGTCTTGTGTGCAGGCGATGAGTCACAATAACGTGGCTAAAGAAGTTGACTAGACCACACACTAGAAGGTGAAGGGACGACGACGACGTTTCGGTCCGTCCAGGACCATTCTCAAGTTCTCAATCGACTTGAGAATGGTCCAGGACGGACCGAAACGTCGTCGTCCCTACACCTTCTAGAGTGTGGTCTGGTCAATCATGGTCTTGTGTATTCAGGAAGGTGAAGCAAGACTGTGTACATACGGGTGCTGGAGCCCTCCAAGAACACACACAACCGTGTACGAGTAATTAAAGAACACTGCACGAGAAAGAACTAAGAACACACGGCATTGGACCCCCAAATGCCCCCCCCCCCCGAACACTGCAAAACATTCATGGCGAATTTCTGAGATTTTTAATTCAAGGCAAAGTTATTGGCGGTCGGCACACGCACTGGCGTCAATATACGCAATTGGCAGTATAAGAGCGCAATTAGTAACTGGCTCTCTTCAGCCACCCCCATTTCCCCCCCACCCCCTCTCTCTCTCTCTCTCTCTCTCTCTCTCGCCTCTAGACCCCTCATCACTCTCTCTCTCTCTCTCCCCTCGCTACATTGTCTCCCCTCACATAAGCTGATCGTGGAGTGCGGTGACACGTCCGTGGTGAGGGGAGACGCTAATGTCCCCCCAGTATAGGGACGGCACACTTCACTAAGTTGCAAATGACGACGCCCATGATAAGGTGCAGGATGACACGACACAGAGAGAGAGAGAGAGAGAGAGAGAGAGAGAGAGAGAGAGAGAGAGAGAGAGAGAGAGAGAGAGAGAGAGAGAGAGAGAGAGACAGAGACAGAGAGAGAGAGAGAGAGAGAGAGAGAGAAAGGTGTGTAGGGAGGAAGAGACGGGCAGAAAGACACACACACACACACACACACACACACACACACACACACACACACACACACACACACACACACAGTGCGAAATGCGACTATTTGGCCCAACTACAAACGTACCAACCTAAGCAACCCACCAATCAATGAATATACCAACAGATCACATTTTCAACGGATTACCTATCGACTTACTGGGTTGTTGGGGCTGTCCCCGCGGCCCGGTCTCTGACCAGACCTCCTGGTTGGTGGTCTGGCCAAGCAGGCTGTTGGACGCGCATGACATGTAAATCACAGCCTGGTCGATCCGTAAAAAATGCGACGAAGCAGTTGAGAGAGAGACGTCGAGCTGCAAAAACAGTGGACCAACAGAAGCTAACTATGTACTGACGTCACAAAATGATTCAATTAATCGGATCTTTTAAGAAGAACAATTGAATTGAGAGTCACGCATTTTACTGGATCTGTGACGAGAATATTGCCATTTTCCTGGTGACAATTCTGGAAAAGCATTTGTGCCTCAAACTTCAACTTTCGTGACAGCTGGATCACGAATTCCAGAGTTGAAAACAAATTGTAACTGACGCCCAGGTGTGTAAAACACATGTGTCAAACACATGTTTCAAACAAAAATGTGTTTGTAAAGGAAGGAAAAAATGTGTAAAAGACAAAAAAAATGTATTTGAACACAAATTTAGAATCAAACACAAATTAAAAGAAGAAAAATTAAGGAAATAAGCAACAAAAGGAATCTAATGAAACTCCAGTCCAATTATTAGAACCCAACCACAACAGTGTGTCAAGACAGATCCATTGAAACCAACAAAACCCTAACGCCAAACCTGCTGATATCATGCATGGTGTGTGTGTGTGTGTGTGTGTGTGTGTGTGTGTGTGTGTGTGTGTGTGTGTGTGTGTGTGTGTACACGTGGCCAATCAGGAAGGAGCAACGAAAGTCTGATGGTACGATCACCCAAAGAAATTCCCCAAACGTGCTGGAACTAACGACGTGCCTGAACCCACTTTAGTTCAGATATGACGGAAAAGTAACGTTACAATATGGGGTCACAGTCATCACTTCAGTCATCACTAGTTTAGTCATCACTCATCACCACAAATGTTTAAATATGGTGGAATATCGAAATCCAAAATAAAATATACTTTCCTTCTAATAACCAGCTCCATGCTTCCAGCATTTCAAAGTCAAGCTGATAAACAAAATGGAACACAGCTTATAAACCCTCACCAAGCTTTATACCATCTTGCTGAAGGATTTAAAGATACTTCACCTAAAATGGGAACAAATGTGGATAAAAGAATATCATGGAACAGTTTTATCTTATAACAGGGTCAATACACACACACAAGTAACCTCTTAAAGTTCCGTGACAAATTTCCCATAAGGCAACTAGAGGTAGAACGAACAAATTATAACATCCCAGATCATATTTTCACATACAACGACGAACTGATATGGAACAATGATATAAAATATATGTTACTAAAATCAATCGAAGCTCACACACACACACACACACACACACACACACACACACACACACACACACACACACACACACACACACACACACACACACACAAAACAGTGTGTAGTGTAGATATGATAGAGCCCAATAGGCTGAGGAACCTAGGTTCCTCAGCTGTATACAGCTGTACACCTGTTGATTGACAGTTGAGAGGCGGGACCAAAGAGCCAGAGCTCAACCCCCGCAAGCAAAACTAGGTGAGTACACACACACACACACACACACACACACACACACACACACACACACACACACACACACACACACACACACACACACACACACACACACACACACACACACACCCACACCCACACACACAACCTGCGCGGCCCGTCTCGAACCCTCAAAGAGTAGAAGAATTCTTTGAACTAATAAATCGCAACCTCAGAGAAATACGCTGGGGTAAACAGCTGAGTAACGCAAACCGAGGTTATCTTCTTGAGAAGATAACAGTTGTAAAGTTACAGAGTCTTGAAAGACGAGACACAGACAACGAGACATCCGCTAACGCCACGTACCGCAAACATAAGCGATGCAAACAGGAACGAAAGCAACG
>NC_091182.1:31403759-31411259 GCF_040958095.1 Procambarus clarkii
CAACTCCTAGATCTTTCTCTCTGTCTGTTTCATTAAGTACTTCATCTCCTATTCTGTATCCTGTGCCTGGCCTCCTGTTTCCACTGCCTAGTTTCATTACTTTGCATTTACTCGGGTTGAACTTCAACAGCCATTTGTTGGACCATTCACTCAGTCTATCCAGGTCATCTTGTAGCCTCCTACTATCATCCTCTGTTTCAATCCTCCTCATAATTTTTGCATCGTCGGCAAACATTGAGAGGAACGAATCTATACCCTCTGGGAGATCATTTACATATACCAGAAACAGTATAGGTCCAAGGACTGACCCCTGCGGGACTCCACTTGTGACGTCTCGCCAATCTGAGGCCTCACCCCTCACACAGACTCGTTGTCTCCTGTTGCTTAGGTATTCCTCTATCCACCGGAGTACCTTCCCTCTCACTCCAGCCTGCATCTCCAACTTTCGCACTAGCCTCTTGTGTGGTACTGTATCAAAGGCTTTCTGACAATCCAAAAATATGCAGTCTGCCCACCCTTCTCTTTCTTGCCTTATTTTTGTTGCCTGGTCGTAGAATTCAAGTAACCCTGTGAGGCAGGACCTGCCATCCCTGAACCCATGTTGATGCTGTGTTACAAAGTTCCTTCGCTCCAGATGCTCCACTAGTTTTTTTCGCACAATCTTCTCCATCAGCTTGCATGGTATGCAGGTTAGGGACACTGGCCTGTAGTTCAGTGCCTCCTGTCTATCCCCTTTCTTGTATATCGGGACTACGTTAGCTGCTTTCCAAATATCTGGCAGTTCCCCTGTTGCCAGTGATTTGTTATACACTATGGAGAGTGGTAGGCTCAGTTCTCTTGCTCCTTCCTTTAGAACCCAAGGGGAGATTCCATCTGGGCCTATAGCCTTCGTCACGTCCAACTCTAGTAAACACTTCCTTACTTCCCCACTGGTAATCTCAAACTCTTCCAGTGGTTCCTGGTTAGCTATTCCCTCACTTACCTCTGGAATTTCTCCTTGTTCTAAGGTGAAGACCTCCTGGAATTTCTTATTCAATTCCTCACACACTTCCTTGTCATTTGTAGTGAATCCTTCCGCCCCTATCCTTAATCTCATAACCTGTTCCTTTACTGTTGTTTTTCTCCTAATGTGGCTATGCAACAATTTAGGCTGAGTCTTTGCCTTGCTTGCGATGTCATTTTCGTATTGTCTTTCAGCCTCTCTTCTCATCCTGACATATTCATTCCTGGCATTCTGGTATCTTTCTCTGCTCTCCAGTGTCCTGTTATTCCTATAGTTTCTCCATGCCCTTTTGCTTTGCTGCTTAGCTAGCCTACATCTTTGATTAAACCATGGGTTTCTCATCTTCATTTCTCTGTTTTCCTTTTGGACTGGGACAAACTTGTTTGCTGCGTCCTTGCACTTCTGCGTGATGTAATCCATCATATCTTGGGCCGTCTTTCCCCTGAGCTCTGTTTCCCATGCTATATCTGTTAGGAATTTTCTTATCCCCTCATAGTTTCCCTTTCGGTATGCTAACCTTTTGGTTTCGGTATCCCTCCTCGAGTTCAATAACCCTTCTTCAATCAAGTACTCAAACACCAGTACACTGTGGTCGCTCATTCCTACTGGGTCCTCAAAACCGATTTCTCTTATGTCGGAGTCGTTCAGAGTGAAGACTAGGTCGAGTCTTGCTGGTTCGTCATTTCCTCTCATCCTTGTGGGTTCTCCGACATGCTGGGTTAAAAAGTTGCTTGTCACTACCTCCAATAGTTTGGCTCTCCACGTATCCTCGCCTCCATGCGGTTCCTTGTTCTCCCAGTCAATCTTTCCGTGATTGAAGTCGCCCATGATGAGCAGGTGGGATCTATTTCTACAGGCAGCAGAGGCTGCCCTCTCAATTATAGTGTTAACTGCCTTGTTGTTGTTTTCATACTCTTGACTGGGTCTCCTGTCATTTGGTGGAGGGTTGTATATTACTGCTACTACTATTCTTGGTCCTCCCATTGTTATGGTGCCTGCTATGTAGTCTCTGAACTCCTCACAGCCCGGGATGGCCATCTCCTTAAAACTCCATTCCCTTCTCATGAGTAGGGCCACTCCGCCTCCTCCTCTACCTTCCCTCCTCTCTTCCCTCCTCTACCTGTGTGTGTGTGTGTGTGTGTGTGTGTGTGTGTGTGTGTGTGTGTGTGTGTGTGTGTGTGTGTGTGTGTGTGTGTGTGTGTGTGTGTGCGCGCGCGCGTGCGTGCGAGGGGGGAGGGGGTGAAAGAGAGAGATCAGAATTATGACAGGACAAAAGAGACGAGTGAAGAGACAGGTAAGTTTACCGTCATGTGGTAGCGGGGATCACTGTCTCCCACACAAGACCATCTCCTGACGAGAGCCAAGGATTCCTCTCACCTTTCCCTGTCTACTTACGAAACCTGTACATCTTTCCTCGATCATGGCGGCTTATAGTCAGTATTAAACAGTCTACGAGCTTTTGAAACTCGCAAGGTTATTACTGTTATAGATAGCTTCATATAGCACTTTTAAACACTTTAATAAACGTAAACCAGGCCTCTATGATTAAGGGAAAGATAAAGAGGTTTCGCAAGTGGACACACAAATTGCTTGATAATCCCTGGGCCTGGTCTCCCAGTAGACGATGCGAGCAACCACAGCCCAGTTGATAAGTTCTTTATAGCAGTTTAAGGTGAAATGTGTTATAACAGTCTCCATGGTGTAGTGGTAAGACACTCGCCTGACGTTCCGCGAGCGCTTTGTCATGGGTTCGTATCCTGGCCGGGGAGGATTTACTGGGCGCAAATCCTTAACTGTAGCCTCTGTTTAACTCAACAGTAAAATGTGTACTTGGTTGTAACAACGATTCTTCGCGGCGGGGATCGTATTCCAGGGACCTGCCCGAAACGCTACGCGTACTAGTGGCTCTACAAGAATGTAACAACTCTTGTATATATCTCAAAAAAATAAAATCATCAAGAGAAAACAGCAAGCCAGAGACCCAGGAACATCAGAGTGATTCTCAAGCTAATCACTTGCACAAGGTTAGAGGTCTACTGATAACGGTCTTTATCTATTTTGGGCTGCTGAAACGTTATGATCCATTAATATTTAAAGAACTATCTCTTATGATTACCTATTTCAGTCTATTTTTCACTGGGGGTAATGTTGCACTTCCTGCCGTACCTCCTCCGGCTCGTAAGTATTTCAGTGTGTAGATTTGTAACCAGTCCCTCTAATGTTTATCAGATGTATGTCACCTACTCTCCCCAAGGAGTACAACTTGAAAGAGTTTAAGTAGTCCCAATAATTTGCGTTTATTGAAAGGATCTGAACAGTAAAAGTTATCTACGCGTTCCCCAGTTCGGCAGTTTCTTCAGCTTAGAACATGACAGTTATGCAATCATATTCTCCTCTAGTTATATTTTAAAATATATGATCATTGGTTCTGACATTTCTTGTTTAAAATATTCTTGTTATCCAACATATTTATATATAATATATATAATGTGTGTAAATCACGAAAATAAACGTGATTAAAAATGTGACAGTGTCAGACCACGGAGGAAAATTGAAACAGGAATTTCCTTAAGTACTTTCGTATATTAATACATCTTCAGAAGGAGTCAAATTTCTTCTGGCTGGCATGGCATGACTACCTACAGATCATCTTCGCTTGAAGACGTGGCGTGTATACGACACCAGTTTTAATGTCTTCATTTTTACCATAGCGCTGAGCTGGAAGTTTATCTCCATTAAACTTCACGTTGTTAAGCATTTTACCCCATTGAAAACCTAGCTTAAGTTTAGAACTTTAATGTATCCACTACAGATGCTATTCAAAGATTATACGGTCATCTGCAAAGGATGATACAGACCTAGAATTTGAGTACACATGTATAACTGGAATGGGTTCTAGGTGAATTCTTCTACTCGCCAAGACAGGACTGGGGCCAGGCTCGACTTGCGGTAACTTGGTTGCACAGTCCTGTTGCTTAGCGCGGCTCGCAGAGGCTTGCGTATCCAAATCAACCTGATTGGTCCGGCACTTCATGCAGGAGTGTGTCTTAATTTTCTCTTTGTCCTTGTCGAATATGAGACTGAAGAGGTGTATTGGGACAGGAACCCTCCCTGGGGGAGGCTGAGATTTTCAAGTTGGAAGACTCAGGTTTCACAGACGAGAGATGAAATGAAAGAGATGAGAAGAGGCGAAGAGGAGAAGGGTGATTGAGAGAAGATGGAGGAAATGAAAAGGTAGAGAAAAGGTAGGAAGGGGGAAGATTGAGTGGAGAGAGAGAGAGAGAGAGAACCAGGTGAGGTATGGAGTGAGTGGTGTGAGGTACAAGTGACGAGCGGAAGATAACAAGTCATCTGAGATAGCAAACGAAGCAGCCAGGCAAGAGAGAAATGGGTAACAGGATGGGAAAAGTGGCTGAAGAGAGGGGAGAGAGGCAGGAAAGGCATGTTATGTGAGGGGATGCCAGGCATGTTATGTCATGTGAGAGGGGGGTGGGGGGGGGTGGGGGGATGAGAGGAAACGGTCTTTGACAGCATTGTCCAAGACGGCCAATCTTGCTATTGGAGTGTTCCCCACTCCCCTCCCCTTCCCTTTCACACTCGTTTCGCTCCCTTTTCATGGCATATCCTACCTTTTCTCTCGCTGTCACCCTTCTCAACTCTCACTTTGGAACCCACACTGGCCAGGGAAAGGGCGGCCGGAAGATAAACTCGGGAACCTCACGTATACACTTGCTGTTTTGTTTTGAAGGACTTTTTGGTCCAACTTTTTCTCATTTTATTTAATCTCTCAGTTGTCCTTAACTGCTTTCTCTAGTCTCTCACTGTTGTCTTTCTCACACACACCTGTCTCACCTCACCTGGGCTGGACGGTAGGGCAACGGTCTCGCTTCATGCAGGTCGGCGTTCAATCCCCGACAGTCCAATTTATTTTATTATTTTTCTACCACAGACGTGGCCACACATTTACAATGCTAACCAGCATATATCCATTTTCTTCTGTCCTCCACGGACAGGGTTAGAGATCTGCTAAACATATAGTTTGGTTATTTACAGAACAATCAACCACAAAGTGATTGTAGTGCTTTTAAAATGCTAATCTAAGTAGTTTGACACCATTCCTTTCCCCCGTCCCATCCCAAATCCTTACACCTTCCAAGTGATACATAGTCGTGATAGCCTGGCGTTCTCTTTAGAAAGTTCCCCACCCACTCCTCGACTACCTCCTCCAAGGAGGATATATATACACAATCCTCCAGATCCTCAGAGTCTTAATTGTACACGAGCTCCAGCTCCTGGGTCGGCTCAGGTGCCTTACCTGTTGTACCTCGGTGACGTCATCGCAAAGATCGTTTACCTGTAATTAAGAGAGAAATGTCAGATTAATGTATCTTTATAATATAATGTTGATACTGGATGTGATGGTGATGATAACACACAAAAAACTCATTATCGTGATATATCGATGAGAAAATCCACTGGAACTATAATGAGGATTCGAACCTATGCTCTGGGTGTTCCCAGATGAATGCTCGGAACCACTACGCCACTTCGATTTCAGTGGAAGCCTCGGGAATCCTCGAGGGTGCAGTTGTACCCCCAGGTTGCAATTCTTTTGACCATGTCGTGACGTAGTGGTTTAGAGCGTGCAGCTGGGAATACCCAGCACATAGGTTCGAATCTTCATCACGGCTTCTCTGAATTTTCTCAGATGATGATATGATGTTAGGCATTCTGATTATGGTGATTAAGGTGTGATGGGGAGATTAGCGGTGGTAATGACGAAACATTATCATCAATAGTATCACTAAATGCATTGACCAATGATTCTAAATCAATATTTTGATTTAGAATCATTGGTCTTGATTTGATATTACACACACTATATTTCCTATATTCTTCATACACACACACCTGTGGTCCTGGGTTCGATCCCAGGCGCCGGCAAGAAACAATGGGCAGAGTTTCTTTCACCCTATGCCACTGTTACCTAGCGGTAAAATAGGTACCTGGGTGTTAGTCAGCTGTCACGGGCTGCTTCCTGGCGGTGGAGGCCTGGTCGAGGACCGGGCCGCGGTGACACTAAAAAGCCCCGAAATCATCTCAAGATAACCTCAAGATAACACACGCACGTAAGTGTAAGCTGGGTGTTGATAGTTGGACGCGTGTTTGATATGTAGGGCTTCAGCTACGTCTAACCTATAATCGTTGTACTGAATAGATTATTTTGGTGTTGCTGGTCAGGATCTCTCTGGTGGTGATCTGCTTATATGAAGAAATGATGTGATCCATGATAAAGCCTTATTTGTGCATTTGTGAAGCATCTTGAGAGAGAGGATGTTGTCTTGCCTGAATATTGAGAACATTTGGGCTGACATTTTCCCCTACTAAGAAGGCAGGAAAAGGCACTAGACGACATTTTTTCTCCGTCATGCCATTTTGCTTCATGTCGGGAATGTTATCCATGAGCAAGATTTAGGTTGTCTTCATGCTATTGTAGATGATGCATATTGTAGTATACAGTGTATATTGTAGTTTACGGTGTATTTTTGTAGTATATTGTGAGCGTCGGTACAGTGGGTAACGTTGATAGGGGGTTCATGTTTCTGTCAATTATATCTTTCAGAACTCTTTTTTTTTCTCTCTATTCTGTGAGTCGTTGCAGAATAGTTTAACAGGCGAGTCAGAATGTGCAATATTGCCATTTTCATCAGCGGTTGCATGGCTATTCCTCTTCATTTTTCATCGCCGTAGCCGTCCGAGTATCCACGGTTGACAAGGAGCTTCCGTTCTCGTACATTTCCCGCCAAAAGCACAACTGTTTCAGCGGAGGTCTTGCAACAACAATGCAACACTGTTGAATTTAAAATCGTCAGGGGAAGTACACAAGATGTAGTTGACTGCCACTGCTGCTGGTATTGTCGTCGGTGTCTGCTGCTGTTCCTGCTGTTGTCACTACCACCGCTGTCTGCTGCTGTTCCTGCCGCTGCCGCTGCTACTGCTGCTGCCGCTGCTACTACTGCTGCTGCTGGTATTGTCGTCGCTGTCTGCTGCTGGTCCTGCTGTTGTCACTACCACCGCTGTCTGCTGCTGTTCCTGCCGCTGCCGCTGCTGCTGCTGCTGCTGTTCCTGCCGCTGCCGCTGCTGCTGCTGCTGCAGTGACGCGGCCTGCAGCAGCTCTTGGGATTAATTTCCCACAAGTTACCTACACACTGGACGAGGTAATCCGCTCCATATACAGCAAGTGAACCCTTGAACTGCCCCGCACCGTTTAATAACAGGACATCCTCTTTAATTGTCTCATTCAATATGCATCTATGTAAATCACAGACCATCGCATAATGCTATTACATTTTAAAATGGAATTTACATGTAAATGCACCTCTGCCGGGACTCTGGCTCTGGGAATGATGAGCTTAAAAACAGAGAATTACTATTTGTGTAAACCTACGAGTTTACAAAGGTAAATTAAGAGTTTACAAAGGTAAATTAAGAGTTTA